>NC_067476.1:106831258-107001258 GCF_947179515.1 Apodemus sylvaticus | reverse complement strand
TGATTTTCCCATTGCAAATTGGGGTGCTTGGAAGTCTCCTCAAAGCATGGCAAGGATTAGCAGAAGCTGGAAATTCCATTCCTCTTTGTGATCAGGGGTTCTGAACAGCTTTTCATCCATACCAGGAGTGTCTTTCTTCAGCTCACCCCTCTTCCGTCTAAATGACAATTGTGTCACATGTGCAGTAGGAAGAAGCGTGAGGAAGCTTTCAGGATCACTTTTTTGGGTGAAGGCGTGTGCCACCAAGCCTGCCAAGCTGGATTTCAGCTATGGAGCATACACAGAGAGAACTGACTCTGACAAGCTGTCTTCCACAATGCTCTCTGTCCTGTTCCTTCTCTATGTGAAAAGGAAAAGAAATGGGAACTAGAAACAGCCATTCCCCTGCATCCAGCATGGGTTTCAAGAGATCTGCATGTTTGGGGACCCTGTGTTTCACACTGCTATGCACCTCTTAAATTTATTCCTTTTACACAAAGTTGAGCTGTTTTCGCCCAATTGTCCTTTTAACAGAAAGAACAGACTATGAACCCTAATCCAATAAAGAAACAAAATCTGTTTCCAAAAGAGAAAAAAAAAACTACTTTTGTTTATTTGTTTGTTTTCTTCTACCAAAGACAGAGTCCATCTTTGCAATCCACCCTTGCTGAAGATTATCTAATTCCTCTATCTGAAGTCAGATGGCTTTGAAAAAAAAAAAAGCAATCTGAGGAGAGACAGACAATAGGCATACCTAAACCACACAGAATAAATACATAATTCAGTGATATTAACCTCTCAGCTACCTGGGAACCATTCTTTGTAGCTCAAACAGTGAGCCAGCCGGTGAGAGAAACCGTGTTTATCATTTATTTAATACGCAGGGCTGCAGCCTAAAGAAGAAAAGTTTAAAAGTAATGTC
Source organism: Apodemus sylvaticus (assembly GCF_947179515.1). Classification (NCBI taxonomy): domain Eukaryota; kingdom Metazoa; phylum Chordata; class Mammalia; order Rodentia; family Muridae; genus Apodemus; species Apodemus sylvaticus. The sequence goes on along the minus strand of NC_067476.1, from coordinate 107,000,357 downwards.
AACAGCCAGAGGATCACACTCGGAGTCATCTGGCTCACCTTCTGCTTCTCCCCTAGGCAGAGCTGACATGAATTCATTCCGGGCCATTCTATTATTCATGCAAGGAACTGTCCATCACAAATGCAATATGAAAAGGAGGCACGCCGGAGCAAGGCAGTGCGTATCAGCTCTAATGACTGCGGTTTAATTTCATGATTTTGCGACTGTTCATTTAAAAGAACCGGAAGCAAAGTTCTAAGGCTCAGGATGATAAAGGGAACATCATTACACTTTAAGAAACCATGTCCTAGTTTTCCTAGGAAGTACAAGAAACTAAGTTTAAAGCATAGGATGCCAGCAATGAGAGGTCCAGCAACAGGACACACCGGGGCTGTGCCCCTGAGCTTGCTCAGGCCCTCTCTGCAGAAACTGTTTTGGGAAACTGATTGCTGTTTCTAATCCTAGATCAGTGGACAAGAGAACACAGAAAACTTCCCACAGTCTCTTATTTGCTAAGAGCTAAGTGTGATAGTTGCACACCCTTGCTGACTGTACAAAGTCTATGTCCTTGCTAGGACAGATGGAGGGAACTGAGGATTTTATCAAAAATGAGGCCAGGAAAAAGGCTGTAAGGGACCTGTAATGACACAGGTGGGATGGAGACACAGTCCTGACAGTGTCCACTTGATATTAAGCAGGGGTCACTCTGCACCCTATGGCATTTCCAAGCTGCCTTTCTAACATAGTATGTTAATGGTTCTATGTGTTCAAATGTCACCATACAGAGAGGTCAAGTACACCTGTTGGCTGATACATAGCCCTCCCCGCAATCTCTCTGGTGAATGCCTCACATTTTTTCATTAAGTGAGGACCACTGGATGAATCCCTGAGCTGGAGATTTGAGGAGAAAGGTGGGCATATCAGTCACAATGACTAGGGTTATGACATTCTTAGGGTCCAGTCAGAGGACACTGGCCAGCAAAGGAAGCTGAAGCACACTCAGCTCAAATTACAAAGAGAAAGTCAAATAGAAACAGGTGTCATAGACCCAAGACTTCCTATAACAGGAAGCCAAGAGCCAAGGACCCTGTATGGGGCAACTGACTGCAGTGCTTGCTGCCTGCCAACAGCTTCCATGTGTCAGCTGTGGATGGGTAAGGAGGTAGGCTGTGTCTGATTAAATGCAAGCTGGAGAAAGGCCCACACACAATCCAAGTGCTTCAATGTTGCATTTCTGGTCCAGCTCTAAATTTCCTACATCTGGGCACTTCTCACATTGTGGGAAAGCAGACGCAACAACAGAGAGTTAGCCCATCTGCTCTTGCGAGGCTTGGAGCTCTTCTTGGGGCCCCACAGACTCAAGGACTTCTCTGGCCACTTCCAGTAGTATAGAAAGGTCATCAAAGAAGAGCTTTGTAGCCAAAAAAAAAAAAAAAAAAAAACCAACAACAACAACAAAAAAAAACAAACCAGAGAGCAGTGAATGAGCAGGAAGAGACAGAGGGGAACAGCAGCACTGGGAGGCCAGAGAGCAGTGCTGCCAATCACGCCATCTCTAGAGTCCTTGGCACCTGCCAGCACACTCATGGAGCAGGCTCCACAGACGTTTGAATTTAGTGGCTCATAATAGCACCACCCTGCGCGCGCGCGCGCACACACACACACACACACACACACACACACACACAAACACATATACTTTTCCTCCCCCTCAGTGTGTCTGCCAAACCTTCATGCTAGGGTCCTGCTCTTCAGGTTTCTGGAAGATGGAGATGACGTAGAACAATGAAGGGTTTCTAGCAGACAGAGTCTGAATCTGGCTACACTCAGCATCAGTGAGCTCCAGTGAGCAAACAGAGTAGGGTTTAGCACGATAGTCTGAGAGCACCATTGTGAGTATGTAAGTTAGAGCAATAGTTAGGAGTCAGTTGGGATGGTCCAGATTGCAGATCAGTCTGTCCTCCAGTGCTGATGGGAGTCCACCACATAATGGGGAAAGGCAGAGTCTGATCATTGGGGTGAACTTAGAGAACAGTGGTGCAGGAAGGGTTTGGACCATGCGCACAGTGTCTAGGGGTCACCTAGAACTACACAGCTTTAGAGATTGACCTGACTGGGGTTATGAAAGAATAAAGAAAGAATAGGGACACGGACACATAAACAGAAATCCTAGAAGTGGGTAGATTATGGGAACTTGAATGGCAGTACAGTACAACTCAGTGGACCTGTTTTATTAACTGAATAGGGGAGGCAAGTTTGTTGTAGACAACTGAATGGTGGGCTTATTATTTGCAGTTGAACCAGGGCACATTGATAGCTAATCTTCGTATTGGTAGCAGGTCGCCGTAGGGAAGCAGTCTCAGGCTGTAAACATGCAGAAGGAGGAAGCTTCACCCGCACTCTGCACATGCTGTCACCATCCAGCACATGGGACAGAGGAAGGCTGCTCCACAGTGGTCTGACGCATTGGGATCCTTGACACGGTCACGCTCATGCTAATACACATTCACTCAGGACTCCACCTGCCTCTCTCACGGGCCAAACTGGGAACTACACAGAGAAATCCTGTCTCAAACAAATAAACAAACACAGGCAAGGTACATCTCTACTATACAAAGTCAGTAAAGCCATTATTCAAGGTGTTGGGGGAGGGTGGTCCTCATGACATTCTGAACAACCGTTGTGTCAATATTAGTCAGTGTTCCATTTTCAGTGAGTTTACGCTTGCATATGCATACCAATTCTTTGTGTTTGAAGAAGAGGATGCCAAGCACATTTATTACCGTGTAATTTAAGGCATAAAGACAGACAGGGCTTCCCCGGCTGGCAAGGCAGCATTACAGCAGACAAGGGAAGGTTCATGACCCAGGGACTCTCCAGGCTTGCAACCAGGACAAACACAAGTGTGATTTAATGTCACTGTTTGTAAAACTGGGATGGATAAAAATACAAGTGTCCTGGGGTATTTAAGGTTTTCAGTGAAAAACAGTAAACATAGAGAGTGGCTGTGGGCAGCCTCAACTGTGCCGGATCCACGCTTTCTTTCTTGTCTCTGGGGCACGATAACTCCTGTCCAAGGCTGATGAGCCTCCTGGACTCAAAGAGTGTAGTAGACTGTGAAGCTTCGTGGAATATCTGCCTCTGAAACCCCACGTGTGTTGGGGTTTTGTCTAAGCTCCACCTCACACCTACCTAGCAATAGCCAGGTATGCCCCACCCCAGAGATCTGGCCCACTATAAGAGGGGCTACTTGCTCCTCCTCTCCCTCTTTGCTCTCTGCTCTCCCACATTCTCTCATCTCTCTGCCCCTGGGGCTCTTCCCCCCTCCACGTGGTCATGGCCGGCCTTTACTCTCTCTATTCTCTCTCTCTGTCTCTGTCTCTGTCTCTCTCTCTCCCTCTCTCTACCACTAACTCCCATTCCCTACTCTGAATAAACTCTATTCTATACTATGCTTGTGTGTGTGTAGTCCCTCAGGGGCAGAGGTGCCCAGGCAAGGGCCCGCCTGGACACCTTCCCCCACGCCGCCTAGCCACACTCACCTAACCCCCCATACTCCCCCCGTTTTAAGCCCTTTCGTCTTGGTGCCAAAAGTCCTTTCAACGTGTATTAGTGTTTTTCTCACAGGACAACCCATATCTGCTGTTAAGACTGGATGTCTCAGAGTTTTAGAATAGCTTCCTTTGGCTGGCTCACAGGCTGACAAACTGTATCTCTATAGGCAGCCTTCTTCACTGTCATCCATTCCAGAAAGCCATAGTTCCCTCCCTAGTGGATTCAACTCACAAGGCATCCTGGCTTTCGTGTACACCTGCTATTTGCTAGAAACAAATGCAGCTAAGAATGATGTTCTCTTCCTTGACAAATCCACCTGCATCTTCAGAATGGCACGGGCCTTTAGTTATCCCAATTATCATGAACTGTCCAGAGGAAATAGGTAACAATTCTACTGAGATTGTTACTAGAGATGGGGCACCCCAGACCCAGGAAGTGAGGCAGGTAGGAGGGAGGTGACCCCCCTTTCCAAAGTTGTACATACATGGGGTTTCTGAAACCTCCTCCCCTTGTTCCTACTATCCTGTTTTTTTCCCATACAGTCTCTTTGTCCTGCCTAACTTTCCAATTCCTTTTCCACTCCTCTAAGCTTTGTGCTGCTATTTCTCTATCAATTTAGATTTGTTATTATCTATTCATTGAGCTCATAAATAGAACTGTGCCCTGGAGGAACAGCTTGAGAAATTAAGTACATTGTATTCAATTTATTTTGAAATTAACACTATGGCAAGTGAACCAAAATTTCATTTCTTTATATACTGGTTAACAAACACGCATTCTGGAAGATGGGAAAGACCCGTTCCCAGCCTCCCTCTTTCCTGTGCAAAGTTTATAGGATGGAGGTTTGATTCTACAGACCTTCCTCCTTTTCTCAAACATTGCTTCCCCTTCTTTTGTTGCCCATCTTAAACAAGCAGGCGGATGTTTCCTTCCCTTCTTTCTAATTGCTGCTGTGGATGTGTGAGGCAATGCTCTCAATGAGATGCAAGAGCTTAGCTGCCCACACAGCAATAAAAGGGGCTTTGTGGGCCTCCCAGCATGGGCTGCTTCTCAGCCTTGGGGTCCATGGTCCCCTTCTGCAAAGGGCTCAGTGACCTTCAGCTTCTCCCTCTCATACCAAAGAGATGCCCTGAGTGTGAGAAAAACAGCAGGTAGGCCAGCCACCACAAAGAGCCTGTCCTCCAGTGTGTCTGTCTTCTTTCCTTCTGACAGTCAATTATTATGGTTTGAGTAACAGTTGTACTTTATGGTGACTTGATGATCCGGGCACCAGAGCCGACAGAAGCTATTTCACCTTAAGATTTTTGTTCTTCAGCTAGCATTCCTGTTAATACACTGATAGCAACTGTGATTAGGAAAAATATTATTCATTAATTTACAACCCAGTGACATAGAAAAGGTGGCTAAGTGTTTCAGAGTGGAACAGGCTTACATTCGGATGCAGAGAGAGCAACATATTTTCTGGTTAAGAACAGAATTATGGCTAAAGCCCACAGTAAATGAACAAACTGAAATTACCTGTGTTGATTCAGCATCATTCTCAAGAAGGATTGCTCACTTAAGGCAGGACTTTCACCTTGCATCTACTCATTAGTTCTGCAACAGGGCCAGCACATCTATTGATTTTTATCCTTCCTTGGGTCCTCTTAACATGTTAGATGCAGCCAGACCCGGGTAATCATGATTATTGTTAATGCTGAAGAGAGCAGATATCATCCTCTGGGTGGCAGGCCTGGACATCTGCAGTCCTATCTTTTCTAGGCATGGTGACAGAGCAGTTCAGAAGGGTTAGGTCACTCTTGAGGCACTAGCATGAGAGATCAAGGGTCAAACAAACACTTTCCGTTCCTCTAAAAGTCAATGTGAAGTTAGTTGGTTCCATTGCTTGGGTCTGTGGCACCACCGTGCATTACGACACGACAATGAGGACAGCTATTTACCTCTTGGTAGCTGAGGAGCAAAGAGAGACAGGATCTGGCCAGTACCCCACTGTAGGATACACCTATGGTGACATAACATCCTATTTGGATCCCACCTTAGACGAAGGTTGTACCAACTTTGAATTGTACCAACAATTCTTTCTTTCATTCTCGTCTTCTTTGGGGACCAAACTTTTTACATATAAGTCACTGGGGGTGGGGTGGGGGAAAAGAGTAGTTCCAAATTTCTGCAGGGAGTAAGGAAGGCCCCATGTTACAAGACCATGAATCTTAGATAATGTGGAAATATTAGTAAAGGAGAAATTCCCTAAACCTTGTAGATATCATAGGTGAAGTCCGGTCTGCCTTCCTATTTGTTAAAGGCACTTAGAAGTGTAACCTGAGATTCCTCTTAAAGATTCCTACCCCAACCCCTGCCCACCGCACCACTTAAGAAAAACTTAGGTGTTCATGACAAATGACTGCACCAGTTACACATGTAAGCACAGCCAGACAGGGGAAGTCATAGTTGTTGCGTCAAAAATAACTTTTCTTTGAGATTATTTTTGACCAAAGTGAAGTGAGGATGGAAATAACCGCCCAGCTGGGAACTGTTATTCCCTGAGATGAGCCTTTGCATGGTTTTCTTTCTTCGTGCCAGGAACCCTCTTTTGAAATGCCTCATCTCTATGACTCTAAGCCAACTTCTCCTTTGTCAGCACCTTTGAAAAGATGATTTCACAGAAGCAGTACTAACATGAACCCTGAACACCCTGTTTCTTTTCTATTTTGTCCCTTCTTAGTGTCTATCCTCTCCTGAGTTGTAGAGGAACCAACATCACTCTTTTTCTCCACAAGGGAAAAATGCCAGCCTTCAGTCTTTACCTGGGCTTATGCTCCCAACATATGGCAAAGTTCAAAACTCCCCTCACAGTTCTGCCTACTTAGAAAGAGCTAACTCCATGACCTGCCTTTGTGCATGCTTACACTGCAGAAGTCTCTATTCTTCCTGTGACTCTGTAAGACTAGTGGATAATTTCTGAGTTTGCCTACTTCCAGGAAAACAATAGGCCCACTCATTTTCTCTTTGCAATGCTCCCCCTTTTACACTGGTGTGACAAAACCATTTTTGTCTGTAACATCTTTATTTTGCCCTTTATAGTGGAGTTTGATAATGCCAGAGTGAGCATTTGTCAAAAAATTATGAGATCCTTGGGTTGGGTTCTATGTATTTCATTAGGAATATGTATGATGAATGGTGTTTAAGATCTGTATGTAAATAGTTCAAATATTTCCGAGACAATTAACTGCTTTTTATACATGTAGCTGTATCATGTGCTCAAATTCTCAAATAGGAAGGTATAAGGACCCTGTGATGTCTAATCTCTTTTGCCAATTGGTAGATTCAACAACATTTCAACAGTGAAACTAAAACAAATATATAAAACTGTCTATAGAAGATGTTGCTATATTAAGAATCTTGGGAGACTTTTGAAAATAACCAAGTTGTTTTCTTGAGCAAGGGTTTCTCTAACTTTTTGATATTAAAGCAAAGAGATGGGACTATGGGAAGGGCCCTGACAGAGTATGGAGCTGTGGCTTCAGTTTCATCAGTGATACAGATCTTCACAGTGCCTTAGACATCCTCTGAACCTAATTCATTAGAATCTTGGTTGTTTTGATTTTCTATAACCACCCAAACTTTAAAACCAAAGATGATTTGGTTTAAAAGATATTAAATTTTTATATTTGAAGATAAGGTTAAAAAATAAAGAAAATAAGTTAATCAAGTCACATGTGAATTAAAGTTGTTTAATTAGTTGAATGCTAGCAAATGTATCAAATTAAGAGATCTGCTTTGCTTTAAAGATATCTAGAGGATTTTTAGCTTTTTACATTAAATTTATATCAACTTTCCACCGAAATATTTAATCAGGGAGCGTCATTGTGACTTAGTTATAAGTCAGAGTAATTAACTCTTGATTAGATTCAATTTCACACCCTGGTCAGAGCATTTAATGTGAATAATTTTAAATGATTAGAATGGTAATGCAGAATGGGTAAACTGAAATCCTTGTTAGATATGCACAATATACACATATTTATATAAATAAGAAATAGGCCCACATTACTTGAAAATTGAAGCATAAATAATTAAAGTTCAGTATATATTTAGTATCCTTGATACAGAAGTCTGAATTCAGATATGCTCTAAACTTGAAACTTTCGGAGCATTTACACAGTGGCACAGGTGGCAGATTCCATCCCTGCCAAAGTTCAAATCAGCTACACTGAAAACACTCGATAAAAATTTCTTTATCCTGTGAGTATAAGGTAAATTCATAAGCTGGTGTTTAAACTCAAGTTCAACATATTTCATTGCTTATCTGCCAACATTCTGAATGTTTTACACACACACACACACACACACACACACACAGAGAGAGAGAGAGAGAGAGAGAGAGAGACAGAGACAGAGACAGAGACAGAGACAGAGAGACAGAGAGAGAGAGACAGAGAGAGAGAGAGAGAGAGAGAGAGAGAGAGAGAGAGAGAGAGAGAGAGAATATGAATGGATGTAACAAATTCTCCTGGCCCTAAGCATCTGTAGTTAGATAGACTCAGAATCTGCAGAGAAGTACTAAGGAAATAGATAATGGCTGATAGTTAAAGAAATCCTGACTGAAACCTGCTGTGTACAAGTGTTCACAAGTACAAGTGTGCCTCAAGCACCATGGATGTTCACTAAATGTCTAATTTAGTTTGTGTGAATCGCTGTGCAGCTTCCAAATTAATGTCAAGAAGAAGCTGAGTCTGAGTAATAAAATAAGAGGGGGAAAAGGAAGGACGGCAAATTCAGGAACTTCATGGAAGCAATTCTTAAGAATGCAGCGGAAAAAGCCCCTCTTAACCCCAGCATTACAACCATCGCCAAGGAAAAAAAATGTAAGTTTGGGGAGAATCCACGAGTCATTTACAGATGTGGTTAGAATACAGATGAGCAAGTCCTGGCTATGTGTGTGGCCCTAGGAGAAGTGCAGAGAATCTTTATGAGTGAAAATTCTCAGCAGTACAGTAGAATTGTCTCTAGAGTGTGCTGTTTGAAGCATGACTCATAGGAATCAGGACATATGTAAGGTTATCCACGTGTAAGGTTACAAGTGGGCACTCTTGATTATCAATTCTCTGAGTACACTCATAACTATTAACGAAACAATGTCATGCCAGTGACAGAGACATAAAGCCAAATGAGTCAGCACTGGAGAAAGCTATGAAAAAAAATGGTCGGAAATGGAGATACGCCTCTGTGGTAGAGCACATTGCCTAGTATCCAAAAATATCCCAGGTATAGTCCCTAGCACTGAAAGAAAGCACAACTACAACTGGTTCTGTTCTGGGCATGCCACATACAGGAGCTCAGCGAAACTGCTTCCCAGTGAAAGGTAAAAATTATTTTAAGCTACTAGAGGTAAGTGTGTATATTAAAATTGGGAGATATTTGCTTTGACTGTCAGCTAAACAGCAAGAACAGCAGGAGTATGTGATATCCAATCAGAACCCACACTTTCCCCCTGCCTCTGTACTTACTGTAGAGAAGTCCCTGTAGCACTACTTACTGGATATAACTATGGACACACATCCCTCTCCCTGTAGCTCCTAGTTAGATGGCAATGCCAGAATTCATATCCTGTGCCATTGTCGGTGAATATGCCTTCAAACCAGCCTCATCAATGGACAGAATGTTGTTGAGGAGATACTAGAGCCCCAGGCATTGCTGGCTATGCAGTTCCCAAGACAGTGTTTTTATGCTTTGCTGGGCAAGCCAAAGGCCTCATAACTTTGGACCAATTCAGTAAGTGCACATTTTCAGAGGCAAGCTGTCAGTTAGAGAGACAGACACAGTCTTGACCAATATCTATGTGGATATTGTTTTGGGTGACTCTTAGATTTTGTTTTGAAAAAAGAAAAGCAGACCTAAAGATGATACTTCCTGCTCTTTCCCCAGAAGAACAGACACAATTTTTAATAGACTGTAGACAGTCAGACTTGTAGAGGTGATGTGGGGGGGGTTGTAACTGGAGGGCTGTTAAGAGATTCTTTTGACACATAGGAAAAACTGTGGGCCATTTGTCTGCCTGAGAAGACAGAAGAAGAAAAAGTTGGCTGGGTGAAGTCCTCATGGTGTCAGAACCAATCTCAAAAACTGACTTTAGAAATTTGTTTAGAAAAACTGAATTCTACTTAATTATTTTGTAGCAAATTCATGTCCTGGGGCCTTGCTGAAAACAATAGAAACATCTGCCTTCAAGGAGTGGAGATCCATCCATCTTACCCTTACTGAGGGAGCCATCTTACCCTTACTGAGGGAGCCATCTTACCCTTACTGAGGGAGCCATCTTACCCTTACTGAGGGAGAGTGATCACTGCAAAACCAGTCACTATCCTTGAACGCAGTGCTTGCATGTTCAAAAAGCAAGTATACAGACTCAGTTAGTTCCATGTGGGGACATAGAACTCACTAAAATAAATCAGGTATTCACTGACGAAGTCAACTAGAAAGCACAAACAGCAAGTCTCACAGTGGTATCTCTACCCACAGAGGCTTCAAGATATTACATAAAATGGTCAGCTCTCAGCAAAGCAATGAGAGGAGCAACAGTATAATGCAGACACTAAAAGAAACAAGTATGAAGAGAAAGCGGGCATCAGAAGCAATCTGTGACAGTAGGCATGTGTCAGGCTCAGCAAAGGTTTGACAGCTGCCTTCAGAATTTAAGAACTAAAGGAGCCATGATTAAGGAAAGGGTGGGGAATATTAATAAATGTTAATAAATAAACAGACAGCACTTTAAGTTTTAACGTTTATTTATTAATTTATGTATTTGTGTGTGTGCATACCAGCATGTGCGCACAGGAGCATATGTGTGTGGGTATTCTGATGTCTCAGTGTCCCTAGTGAAGTCAGATGCCACGTGGGAGAGTCAATTCTCTCCTTTCACTATGTGGATCTTTGCACAGTACTTGGACTGCCAGGTACTCAGACTCCACCTACTGAGCAACCTCCCTAGCCCAGGACTCGCGTGTGAAATTTCATGGGTGTACATAAGCTACAATGTACAGTAAGTAACAAAGATATGAAGCTTATTTTTTTTTTCTTTTTTTTTAATTTTTTTTATTCGGTATATTTTTTATTTACATTTCAAACGATTTCCCCTTTCCTAGCCCCCCCACTCCCAAAAAGTTCCGTAAGCCCCCTTCTCTCCCTCTGTCCTCCCTCCCACCCCTTCCCACTTCCCCGTTCTGGTTTTGCTGAATACTGCTTCATTGATATGAAGCTTATTAAAGATTCTGGATAGTAGAGTTGAACTGGCTGTGTCATTGAATTTGGAGAGAGGGTAATAGATATTTTTTTTAAATGGGGAGGGTGAAAAGAAATCAAGACCCTCACAGAAATGTGTGGACATCAACAAAAATGTAATGAGAACTCAAGAGAAAAATAATAAAGTACCAAAAGAAAATATTTAGAGCAACAATAGCAAAAGAATTCTAATTAAAAATAACAAAACAGTAACCTACGCATCCAAATGGCTCAGAGAGCTCCAGGTGTGATAAATACAAAATACCAGAAGTCAGTGCATTGCAAGCTTGCCAAGGGATACCAGGAAAGGAACTGCCTGTACAGTGCACTGGAAGGCTAATACCTGAAAGAGTACAAGAGCATCAATAATAGACAATCTGATTAACACATGCAATAATTAATTATTAAAAAGATCAAGTTTGGGCAAATTACAACACACATGGTTTTTGTATAAAAGCTGCAGTTCTAGGAGCTGGAGAGATGGTTTAATGGTTTAGAACACAAACTGCTCTTCAGAAGTCCTGAGTTCAGTTCTCAGAAAACACTTGGTGACTCATAACCATCTATAATGGGATCTTATGCCCTCTTCTTGTGTGTCTGAAGATAGTGACAGTATATGAACATATATAAAATAAATAAATATAAAAAGTTGCAACTCTATATCAAATGCATAAAATGCTTAGGAATAAATTAACAGAAACCTCAAAACTCATATTCTGAAAGGTGAAATTTTACTTTGTTTTTATGGGGTAGGGGTGGGGGCAGAACCCAGAATTGTGGACAGGGAAACTTATTACTACCAATGAACTGTCCTTACACTATGATACACTATTGGACAATATTGGAAATTATTTAAATTCATGATAATAAAAATAAGTCTCATGTTCATGGAGTGAATTATTGAGTATTGTCATCGACTTTCTGTAAACTAGTAAAGTGACCTACAGACTCAACACAGTCCTTAACAGATCCTGACCTAAAGTTTTTGGGGTAGGTATTTCCAAGTATATTCTACTATTTATATAGAATTCCAAGGAATTAGTTAAAGCTTAGAGGACTCAAACTTCTGCCCTTTGGAAATTAACTGAAACTGTAGTAATGGACACAGGATGTCACTTCAAAACAGCAGAGGTCTGATAAGCTCTGGATAATCCTCATAATTTTTGTGCTAACTAAAATCTAGGCAAAAATAATATTTTATAAATAACTTCCTAACTACTATGAACACATAATCAAAGTGTATCAATTAAAAGAGAAAGACTGTCATATAGATCTAGAAAAAGTTACCCAACTACATGCTCCCAACAAGAAACTCCCTGAAGTTCAAACTTTAACAGGGACTAAGTACCCTCATGAAACCTCATTCATGGATTTAGAAGAACTTAAAACAGTACATAGTGTTCTTTCTCCTATCAAACATTAAGAAAATCAATAGGGAAAATTTTCTAAACAATATTCTTTCAGACCTCAGGGCAAACAAGAGGTCCTTTTAAAACACACACAACTGAGTCAAAATAGGTTGTGTATCAAATATATGGTGGCATATTATACAGTGCTGTTGAGGAAAGTCTTAGCACTGGATGCTTTACAATCTCAAGTTAATAACCTAAGTTCCTACTTGAAGAAAGAACTATTAAAAAGAAGGAACTATTAAATTATCTATTAAAAAGCAGAATAGATGTAAATCTTAATACAAGGAGAAAAGAGGAAAAGTAAAATGAGATAAACCAGTATTATTGGAAATATGAAAAGAAAAGAGGTAAGTCCATGAAACCCAAAACAGGCTTTAAAAAATGCTAATAAGCCTGTTGTAAGCCTGACCAAAAGAAAAGACATGGGTTGCTAATCTTCACAATGGAAAACTGCCTCTATTTAAGTCCTCTGGTCTCCACAAAGAAACAAGTCTACAGACATCCCAGATACAATTAGAAAGTTAAATAAATATAAATATAACAACAAAAAAGACATGGACTATTTCCTATATATGCTATATATATACTATATATATATATATACTACTAAAACTCAACTAAGAGGAAATCTGAAAAACTCCACACGTGAAGACTCCATAATAAAAGCTCCAGAAAATAAATCTCCAAAGTAAGATGATTTCACTGACTGTTGAAGATAATTTTCAGGCAAATTTAAACCTGCTTAATAACAGCTCCTTCAGAAAAATAAGAGAATGAAAGAATAATTCCAGACTCACTTTACATATTCACTAGCATTACCCTCATATTAAATACGGAAAAGGAATGAGTGATAGTTCCCCCAAAATTAAGCATAAAAGTCCCAATTACAATTTGAAGTAACGAACTGAGTAATGTATAAAATACATATGCTATTACAACATGGATTAGCTAGGCTACTTCAACTATGAAGTGAAACATGAAATCTATATATCAAATTCCCGAGGAGCAAAAGTTAGAGGCACGTGCCAATCAACGTTGAAAGCTAATTGATGAAATTCAGCACCTATTCATGATAAATGTGGGACTATAGGGGAATTATCTCTACCTGCTAAAGAACATTTATAAATAATTCCCAGCTAACATAATTTTTAATGACAAAGGCAGAATATTCCCCTCCCTTTCATAAACTAGTAATTTCAACTTCCACTGCCATTATTCAGCATACTGATAAACATTCTACTCAGCAAAATAAGACAAAAATACACAGAATTACAAAGATTAAAATATAATAATGCTGTTCATATTAAAGGGATATGGTTGCCCAACAGAAAATCTAGATTCTCTGTGACGCTTTTAAAGAATTCTTGTCTTTCATTAAGGCCACAGGATGGTGATTTGGCACAAATACTGTTTATTGAAGTATACTAACAAGAAATGCAGACACTTCAATTTATAGACTATAACTGCTAAATAAATGAAATATACTAAACAGAATATTTGAAAAGGAAGAGGGAAGACAAATCATGTTCCTAGAGTTAAACTTATCATAGGGCGGAAATTCAAAATATTCAATGAATTCAATGAAATTTCCAAAGTCTTCCTCTTTTAAAAAATTTATTATTTTATTGCTTAGGACACAATCCCTAAAAATGACTGAAATAAGCTTGGCAAAGATAAAAGATGGCTCTGCTATTAAAGGTCACAATAATAGAAGTCAGGAGACTGTAGCATTAGTTGAGGAATAGACATACAAGTCAGTGGAATAGAATATAGAACTCACAAGCAGACTTAAGCATGTTCAGGTGAGCTGTGGAAAGGGTGAACAGAAAGTCTATGGAGGAAAGAGGTTTCATACCACATGGTCTATGAAGAAACCAGTAAGATGAACCTCAACTTAACATTAACTTTATACACACTGTCTCAAAATAGGTCACAGATTTAAACATAAAACACAAAACTAAAAGGTAACTCAAGGCTTAGAAACAGAAAATCAGTTCCAAAAAATGTCTGATAAAATTAAAAACTCACTAATAAACATAAAACCAAATGTCTGTTGAGAGACAGGGAGAGATGTCTCACAGATGAGAGCAATGGAGGGATGCTCCCTCCAAGTTCCCAGTAACCACCCTGGGCAGCTCCCAACTGCCTGCAACTCTAGCTGCAGGGAATATGACCTTCTCTTCTAACATCCATGTAAACCCACACTCAAGTTCACAGACACATACAGAATAAATAATAAAATACATATCTAAAAAGTTTTCTCCATGAAAGGCCAACAGAAGAAAACAAAGGATAAACACTAAGAGAATACATTTCTCAGTCACATTTACAAAAATGGCCTAATATTTAAAATATGCAAAGAAATCCCAAACTTCATAGTAAAACATTTGAAAACACAATTAATAAATGATCAAAATACATGAAAAGATGAATTATTTAAAATGATATATAGATGACTAATAAATACACAGAGATGTTCACCACAGCCTCCAGGAACTGTGAATTTGAACCCAAAGTAAGATTTGATTACCTATCCAACAAGCTATAATAAAAAAGACCAAAGAAAATTACTAAGGTTACTCAGACTGTGGACAGTCATTATTTTCTTTTTATTGATTTGTATTGCTAGAACTTTTTTGAGATATTGCTTTAAAAAATCATGGTTGCTAATCTGAAAAAGAAAAATGAAATGTGAAATAGGCAAGGACTAAAAAATTCAATAAAGGATTTCTGAACCTTGGGTCCCTTATACAAAGTGGAGGAAGGAAACTGGAAATGGTTCTGCATCATTAAACGAGCAAGCCTGACCTGTTTGAACAAATCTGAACTTCCATAGTTTGGAGTGCCAAGAATGGACAGGAGGTAACACATGTTCTAAAAATAAGAATAATGATGGAATGTACCAAGCCACAGATCTCCAGATAATGAGTCTTCCTCACAAAGTACAGGATGAGTCCCAGCAACTCAGGAATGTTGCTGGAATGTGGATCACTAACGTTGAACCATTCAGGGAACTCTGCTTGCAATAAAGAAAGGGCCTCTGACTGATTTTAATTGCGAGTTTTCTTGTAATGAATGTTCCTGGCCCCTTCTGACACTCCCTTTATATCTGCTACCTGTGAGGCTGCTTGTGAAAGAGATTTTGATCTGCTGTTTCCAGATGGAAAACATCAAGGAAATGTGAAACAGGTGCCTTCAACATTGGCATCACACCTTCCCAGCTCGAGAGCCACCAAGAGAATTCTCCCCATGAAATCTCTTCATCATCATCATCAGAATGTTATTGAAGGATATTAAAGGCAAAATCATGGTCCCTACTTAAATGGATGTTCTCACTATGCTGTGAAGAATGCACGGAGGAAGTGACAAAAGAAAGCCTTAAAAGCAGTGGTCCTGGGCAACTCATCCCACTTTATGTGGCAGACCTGTGTGGGATCTGTTTATTCCTGTCACTGCTTCTAGGTACCATTTTGTCAGACTGGGGCTAGTGACAAAAACTATTTAAAGGAACTGTCATTCTCTACAACTTCTAGTAAGTGAGAGAAGTTTTCAAATACACACGGGAACCATTCTTCCACTGATGCATCAAAAATGCTTGCTTTCGCATTTATCCTTTCAAAAACTTGGTTATGCACATTTTGGAGTATTGGAATCATGGCTGTCTTCAAAATGTTTCCTTAATGCTGTGCTTGGTGTGCACGCTCCTATTAATGCATAATGAATCTTTGTACGTTCGTTCCTGTAGTAATTCCTCCATTGTTGGGGTACTGCAAATACAAAGAACCTGCCACTTACATAATCTGCACGGTCAGCTTTATAGGATTTAGTTTCTACACTGAAAAGTCTTAAGAGAAGGGACCTCACTCACTTGTAGTGGATATGACTTTGCTTTACAGTGCAAGAGCACGAGCTCTGAGCTTGTGCTTTAAATGCAAATTAAATCCTGTCTGAGTCAACAGGAGACTTGGAGGTTCCTCTTCTTCCTTGTGCCTATATTTACTATTTGGCAGTTCCAGGACATTTGGGGATGGCCTAGACTGTTGTTACTATGAGCTTGTTTCTGAGATTTTTATTACTTAAATGTGGGTGTTCCTACAGAAGCTGGGGAGGGCCTCTCTGCTTACAGCACCTCTTTACCCCTAACTCATTGGCCAATAAGTTTTAAATACCACCATTTCTCAAGCTTCATAGATCTACAACCACTGTCTATATATCTTCCATTGCCCATCTAACTTTTGGTATACAGATTCAAGATAATCCTCATCTACTAGTCTGTATCCTAGCCTGGTATTTCTCTGAACATGTATTTCCTAAAACACAAATCTTTAATTTCTTCCATAGATCTTAGGACAACTATGAGTCCCTCATACTCTTGAAGGGAGGAAGATTAAGGAGACATTTGATGATGAACCCTTAGAAAAATAAAACCACATATCTATTTTTTCTGTTCATGTGATCCCACCATTTGTTTTTATACACCTAGTGAGTGACAAAGAATCTCGTAGAGAGGGAACACTCATGACTATTTAATCAACATGCAAATGAGGCACAGGTCATGAAGATGAACACTTGTAAGGCATGTCAGCTGTGAGGACTTAAAACATAGCTAGTCTGCTGCAAGCTCAAGTTCCCAAACTTGGTGAGTGTTGCTAAGTAGCTACGTGATAAATTTGATGTTCCACACTGTAAATCAATGGAAAAATGAGAAAAGCATCACGAAGCATAGAGCTTAATTTCTTTACCAGCTCCTCAGGTCTTCCATATCTGTTCAAGGTTTAATCATGTTGAACGACTATCAGTCTACAATACAGTATGCATATCTCTACAGTCTGGAGCAAATCACAGCAAGTATGACCTAACTTCCAGTGGCTAATATGTCATTACAAACTTTCACTGTTCCAGCCCATTTAAACACTGTTACCGTCTGTGCACTTGGTTTTAAATTGGGCTTTTCTGCACAACAGGAAACAACCTTAACTACCACTGAATCTCCTAAACTCACAAGTTTTCGTCTTTGATTATTTTCTGAGTGTTTTCTTTGTAATCATTTCTCTTGCTTGACAATAGGACACACCACTTTGTTGGATGCTAGTTCAATTTTTCCTTCACAACTTTTAACTCTTTTTTTTTTCATCTCAGGTGCTAAGAGTTCATGGAAAATTGAGCTTTCTTTTTAGTTAGGACTAAATAAGAAAAGTAGATATTATTTCCACTGGGATGATAGTTTGACACATGCTTTTTGCTTAGAAGAATATTCTTTAGGCTCATGGTTATTTTAAGTCTGCAATAGCAAACCAGGTGACTTATCATTTACAGGACACTTCACATTTTCCAGAACAATGCCATAATACTTAGAACCATTTGTTCCCCATGTTAACTCTATTATTTTATACATGTATGAGGTATAAAATATCCATGTCTCTGTCCTCAACAAAATATAAGTACTAATGTTCTATCTTTTGCTGCATGATCACTAATCTGATATAATTCCTGGCATGCCACGTCAACACTGGATAGTTAAAACCAATTTACCACACAGTAGAGTCTGATGATGAAATGATTAATAGAATCTTTATAGTAGAGTTATTAGTATAACATATTTGCAGTCACAGCTATGCATGAATATAGATGCATATATACATTGGTTAGAAATTTCAGAATAGAGATGACTAAGTAACATCAGAATAACCAGGAAGCCAGAACTAGCAGAGGGACAATAGACATGAGGTAGAACACTAACCAATATAATTGTGTCTCCACTCCAGCTGAAGTAAATATAGACTTTTCATTCCTAAATGACTTAACCAAGGAAACCTAAGTTCAATATATATCTATGGACACAATAATGATGTGGGGGTTTGAATAAAAATAATCTCATATAGGATCATATTTGAGCATAGTCCTCAGATGATTTCACTGTTTTGGAGATGCTATCAGAGTTTATAGTCTTATCCCAGACTCTATTCACTCTGAAGTTGTGATCTTCTGCTTTTCACTCACTTCTCCTCTCATAATGATGCCAACCACTTGCTGTCACAATGGACTTTAATCCTTCTGGAATCAAAAGTGCAAATAAACCCCCTTATGTTACCTTGATCATGGTGTTTATCATGCAACAGAAAAGTAAATAATGTAGTGGTTTTATTTTACTGTTACTACACTGAGGAAGGAATATACAAAATTTCTCTATTTTTACTGCTATAGGGTTTGCTATCTTTTTCTGTCTTATAATATGCTTTATGAATATGGAGACTATGGAAGTAGATATAATGTCAAGATGGCAGGCCTCTGATTGTTTAAATCTTTGCTAATATCACCATACATCAAAAGGGACTTTCCAGATGTGGCACTATGGTCAAGAGGTTATTTAGATTTTCTGGACGGGCCCTTTGCCACATATTACAATCAGGAAAACCATGCTGGCTATGGTAAAGGAAGGAGATGTGATCACAGATGCAGAAACA
The DNA here is from genome assembly GCF_947179515.1 of Apodemus sylvaticus. Classification (NCBI taxonomy): domain Eukaryota; kingdom Metazoa; phylum Chordata; class Mammalia; order Rodentia; family Muridae; genus Apodemus; species Apodemus sylvaticus. Next base: position 106,981,669 of record NC_067476.1, on the reverse strand, counting down.
GAGCTAGAACATGGAAACACAACTCACTCTATTGAGCTGCTGTCTGTGAAGTTGAGGGAGTGGGCCATATGTCAAGGGTACAGTAGTGTCTAGGATAAGGAAAAGAAAGGACACTGGTTCTTTCTACAAGTCTATAGAAAGGTATCACTAAGGAAACCTTGACTTTATTCCAATGAGAGCTAAATTAGATATTTGCTCACTCTCTTCTTCATGGTTGTGTTAAAAGAGAGAGAGTTAAATTTCTGATATGTCAAACTAAGATACTCAGTGGTTTCTTCCCCACTTGGCCTATTTCAATCCATCTTACACCTGCTACATGCTATACCATGGGCTCCCACCAGCTCTTCTTCCTCATACTGAACTACCGTGGATCTAAGAGTAACTTCTTCATTTTCTGAAACAGTGATGCTTCCCCAAAGGTACCAATGTCTAGTTTAGCCATATTGTCCTTACTTGTTTCCTTCTAGGACTTAGAAGTACAGTCTTGTTCACTTAAGACATAATGAAAGAATGGTAAAAGTCAGTCATACTTGAGAGATGAACATATAGCAAGAAGATCAGGGAAGGGCCCTGACAAACCATCTAAGTCCTGTCAGAAGCTCCAGTTTCTCACAAGTTTTCTATTTCTACCAGGTGTGTCAGTAATGTTCCTTGGGTAATTATCCTCTATATTGGTTACTTTTCTGTTACTGTAATAAGACCTATGACCAAGGTAGAAGATAAGAGTTTCTTTGTGCTTTTCATTCCAATGAGATGGAGTCTAGCATAGAAGAAGCATCACAGCGAGTGCAGGCATGGTGGTAAGAGCAAGAAGCTGAGAAACCATATCTTTTAACACAACCATGAAAGAGAGAGAACAAATCAGATGTGGTTTGACACATTAAATTCTCAAAGGCTACCCCCACCGAGGTCTTTTCTCCAGCAAGGGTAAACCATCTCTAACCTCACCAAGTGTTCACATGACTGAATGGGGAAATTCTCATTCAAACAGCCTCTCTACCCCTGCCACATACACAGAAGTATCTCCCCTTAACAGATATTTCTTCGCTACTGTTTGCAATTCCTTGTTCTTAAATTTTTTTTCTTCTTCTCCTTCTCCTCCTCCTCCTTCTTTGCCTCCTCCACCTCCTCCTCCTTCCCCTTCTTCTTCTTCTTCTTCTTCTTCTTCTTCTTCTTCTTCTTCTTCTTCTTCTTCTTCTTCTTCCTCTTCTCCTTCTCCTCCTCCTCCTCCTCCTCCTCCTTCTCCTCCTCCTCCTCTTCCTTCTCCTCCTCCTCCTTCTCCTCCTCCTCCTTCTCCTCCTTCTCCTCCTCCTTCTTCTCCTCCTCCTCCTTCTCCTCCTCTTCCTCCTTCTCCTCCTCCTCCTTCTCCTCCTCTTCCTCCTTGTCCTCCTCTTCCTCCTTCTCCTCCTTCTCCTCCTCCTCCTCCTCCTCCTCCTCCTTCTCCTCCTCCTCCTCCTTCTCCTCCTCCTCCTTCTCCTCCTCCTTCTCCTCCTTCTCCTCCTCCTGCTCCTCCTTCTCCTCCTCCTCCTTCTCCTCCTCCTACTTCTCCTCCTCCTTCTCCTCCTCCTCCTCCTCCTGCTCCTCCTTCTCCTCCTCCTTCTCCTCCTCCTCCTCCTTCTCCTCCTCCTCCTCCTTCTCCTCCTCCTTTTCCTCCTTCTCCTCTTCCTTCTCCTCCTCTTCCTTCTCCTTTTCCTTCTCCTCTTTCTCTTCCCTCTCCTCATTCTTCTAACTTAATGTCCAGGGCAGGAATAGATCTTTGAAAAAATATTTCATGCTCAGCATATGCAAAATTGACACATGATGAACTCCTGAAAGATGGTTTGTAAAGATGGGCCCTCATTGCAGATTGGGCAATGCCACCTTCCTCAGATGCCCCAATATCAGGAACTTCTATGGCTCTCTGCTGCACTCAAAAAGCTAGACTGCCTTCCAGATGTCCTGTCTTAACTGCTTAGATGAGGCCCTTTTCCTCATAGAGTGTACCAATCACACAACATTGGAACCAGATGGTGTGATTGCCTGTTATAGCTCCTTCATAAATGAAGACAAAAAATCATTCAGATGATGTGGTGGGGCTAGACAGTGTTTACTGGTTAGTTTATGGAGTTACTTCTTGGAAATTTGATATTTTTCTCTGCCATGAAGCTGTGCAATTGGACGCAAATTATTTTCCTTTTTGGTACCAACTTGCACACCTAGATACTGAATGTAGTAACAGTATCTCTCCTGAAGTTGCTTGGATGAATATTAAAAAAAAAAAAGGAAACTGTTTTACAACAAATGTTACTGAGATGAAAAAAGTCTTTATATTTTCATGCACAGTTAATTTTTGGAACCCAAAGATATTTTCCTATGCAAATGGAGAATCAAGGTGCAAATAACATGGACAAAAGCCACAAATTCTTGCTAAATGGAAATGCATCAAATCCAGATCTACTTGATTGTAGAACCTGTCCTGGTCCTGCCTTCTGTGACCCTTTTAATTTGCATAGCAATGGTGGCTGACAGAGATCAGTATTCAGACAATACTTGCCTTTTGGGTCTTTGTCAGGTTACTGTTAAATCTTCTCTCTTATTCCCATTCCTGTCACCTGTAATATCTATACTAGCACAATCACACATCTACAACATGTGGTCATAGCCACTTACTGAGGGAGAACATAGAACACCACACCAGAAGCCCCCTCCTCTTATTATGACCTGCCACAAAATTATATCTTGTATTTCAACCCATCTCACTTGGAACAGTATGAACATGCTCTGCCCCTCTGATTAAGCTTAAGTCTACCTCAGAAAGGTTCTGTACTTCCGAGTTCACTAGCACATCTCCAATCCAACCTGCTCATGCTTTTTCTAGCTCGTTGAAATCTTTCCCTTATTGTTTTAAAGCTAACTCTCCTCATTACCTGGTATGTTCCAAATCCTAATCACCATCGTCTATTTTAGATGGGATGTAACCACAGTGACTTACACCTGCCCCATTTCCATTCTTGATCTACCATGACTTTTCCCTAAGGAGTTCTGCCTGGGAAAATCATTAGGGACCATTTCTTTTTTATTTCTGCCTGGTTCTATGAAAGAGAAAACTCTAAGTACCTAAAAGTTATCACAAATTATGACAATTGAAGAATGTGAGAAGTTATTTAAAATAGAATACAGATCACACACAAATAACCATAGTTCAAGCAGATACCCTTATAGGCGAGAAGATTTAGAACAGAGAAAAACCAGTCTGACCAACCTAGCTATGGATCTGTGTAACAACCGGCTCTACTTTTTGCTTTTTGGCATTTCATATATTTTGAATTGTCTTCTATCTTTTACAAATTGCATTTCTCACTATCTGGTTTCCCAAGTTCCAAATACCACTTCACTTCAACCTGATAATTCTAATTTCTCAAGCAATGTATAGAGTTTTGTGTGTTAAGTATTTCTCTGGTTTTCCAGAATGTTAAAAGTTCATATTGTAAGGCTTTAAGAACATCACATGTATCTAATAATCCTGAAACCATCAATGCTCAAAATCTTTAAAGATCACAACTGTTGTATGTTTTAATCTCAATCTCTAAAAATATTTGTAAGTATACATTTATACTCTGTATAATATATTTACATAAATGGTCTAAACAAAGTCTAAAAAGTTTCATTTATTTCTAAATGTTCCAAGTATTTTTCTTATTATTACTGGGGACTGCTTTTATACTAAAGAGCCATATTATCTTTTTTTAAAAAAGATATACTTTGACCCAGCATGTAGTTAGACATAAGAATCCCAATAACCTTTTCTGTTTTAGGCCCCAGAGCAAACTGTCATTAGATTGTAATTTAACTCAATATCTGTTAGTTTTGCAGATTTAACAAAACTTCAAACCTGACCCCCCAAAGTCTGCATACATATGCATGTGCCCTATGGCTCCCTCTTCCTTTCACACCAACCATAACCCATTAGTATGAAACCTTACTTGATTGAACCTGACCCTGGTCTATGGCATTATGCAAAAAACAAAGGCTCAACTTGGAAAAGAATTCTCCTTGAACAGCTCAGCTCTGAGGGTCCCAAAGCTGTTCATAACCTTGGTAAAGCAACTACAGGAGCAATCACGGTGAACTGAGCAGAAATAGATTGGCACCTCAAAGATCCAAGTTTGGATTCTTTAATAACAGGAATATAAATAAAAATTTATTGTAGCCGTAGGTACCTGATCTTCCAATGCTGCCTCTCATTGGGCTATTAGATGAATTTTGTTGCAACAGGACTATGAAGAAAGAACTGATTTATGGCATTTTGAAAGGGTAAGTGTGGTCAGTGATATTCCCAGAGCCACATAAATATCCAAAATAAAAATTCATACTCCTACAAACCCAACTTTAGATCCTAGCTCCTTTTTTAGCATCTTCTGGTCAGTAGTGGATAATCTAACCTTCTAGAAGCTTGGAAGACCAGAGTCAGGAGCATATAAAAGGGACAATAATGTCTTATAGAATTTTATGAATAATTTATAGTATGTACTTTGAAGTAAATTCTTCAGGATGAAGAATACAATGGCAAAGTGTGTGACCAAGAACATCAGAATGTCCTTAGAGCCAAAGAAACATTTGCCTAGGAAGCAGTGTTTGGTCTCCAATTCATATTTAATAGTTCTTTCCCTCAAGACTTTGCTTTATCTCACTCCCCTCTTCATCATCCCCTTTCTTCAAAACCCATTTTCTATCCCATTTTCTATCATTCATCTCACCCTCTCCTTCCTTTTTCTACCATGCCTCATTTCTTCCATATGTGTGTGTGTATATATATATATACATATATGTGTGTGTGTGTGTGTGTGTGTGTGTGTGTGTGTGTGTGAATACCTGAAGTATTCCCTGACAATAGCCTTAAAAGTTATTTGGAAGTAAAATACATGAAAATCAGGTAAGATGGAGAAAGAAGGAGGCAAATGGGTGGGAGAGAGAAAAAGGGACACAATCTATTACACTAGCAAGAAGACGAAAACAATCTTCAAGAATTAGATGAACACACAAACATAAATTCACACTGGATCAAGTTCAACTCTGTAAAGATGCAAATGGCAATGCCTGCACATAGCCTCCTGGCACCGGTGGTCACACTTACCGCCAGGTGTACACTGCCTTTCTCTCCTTGGATTCCAGCTGTTTCCTTTGTTGATGTCTTGGGATTGCCTCTGGCTTTCAAGTTTCTTTTTACTCCTGATGGTCTTTACAACACCTACCAGAATAAGATAGCAATGGGATACTGAATAATAACAAAACAAATACTCCAGCAGGACCATTAAACTCTAGATGTGCTTTCTAAATACACATTTTGGCTCACACACTGTTTTTTTGTAAGTCTAGAGAACACTGTCATTTGCATTCTAACCCAGGCTGTGCCCCTGCCTTGCTGGGAGATAGATGAACCTCTCATTCTTTTGGTGCTTTAATTTCCTTGGTGGCTAAACCTGAATCATCTATCCAATCTACCTTTCAGAACATCTGAAAGGATTAGAGCAAAATCTTTTATAATGTTTTGGCTAAAAAGATTTCTCTCTGAAACATATTGATGTTTTCAATATTCTATTTTCCCCAAACAGTCATCAATAGGATCCACAAAGGAAATTTATCCATATAATTGGATTAATTTTTGTAAATCCTTGGATGATCTCAAAATGTTTGGCCGTAACTAATCAATGAATTTGAATTTTTGGCAACTGGTAATCATGTGCATGTTTTAAGTATCTGCCGTTTTCTGCATAAAACAATCTGCTTTAACTAATTTTGAGAATATAAATGTTAATATGTAGCAATATTAGATTACTATTTTATTGAACTAAATTCAATGATGGCACAAGGAATCAAGATGCAAAAATAGCCATATGGATGCCAAATCAGGAAGTAGTCTAGTGTCTCTAATGGCATATTGTGACAAGGCTGATGTTGGAAATGATTTCTTAAAGACAATCTAGGAAAAGGGACTGATTTGACAGGTAAGGTGGTAGAAGTGTAGACCTTCCTGTGAACTAGAGGTTCTGTGCCCAGTGCTCTATTGCAGCTGAGTATTCAATCCTCATCTCAACTCTATTACTGATTCATGTGCTACTAAAGACTAATTGGAAAGCTAGGGAGGAGACAAAAATGTGTCTCTCCTCAGTGGACTGTCCATAGTCAAAGCCTAGATACTATATTACAGTCCCCGTTCAGATGTTGAGTCAACAAGTTACAGATCACCTCAGTAGCAAATATCAACCAATGAGCAAACTAGCATGTGTGGCTTTGTGTGAGAAACAATTCCTGGTGGCAATCCTGACCTGAAGCAGTAGGAAACAAAAGGAACATGTGTGTCCCCTCCTTCAGGAAAACAAAGAGAGAGAAAGACACCAGGCTCATTCCTGCCATACAGCAGGTAACTGAGGTCAAGGTTTAGAATAACCTCCCACATGAAAATAACAGTTCCGATGGACCAAGTACTTGTGATGTGGAAAGGAAGGACATCAAAAGAGATATTACAAAGCTTCCTATAACCTACAAATGCTCTTGTCACAACACCATGTTTAGAGATGAAACAGCAGAAGCTTAAATGGGTAAATAATGATCATAGACACACCAGTACAGAAGTTCCAACGGGCCAGTTACAAAATCTTTGCCTATAAATTACTTACATATTACATATATCACTTACATATTAATAAAAAATCCCTATGAGGTAGATATTAATGTCATATACATTTACCTTCTGGAAAGCTGGTTTATGAGATATTAGAGAAGTACAAGGTCACATGACTCCCAGATAATACCATCAAATTTCAAATCTGAGGAGATTGGCTCTAACAAGGCACTGTTTGCTATTCTGCATTATACAGGATGAGTGGACAAAGAGGGATCTGAGGCTAAGATGTTCATTCTAAGGACAGAATGAACTTCATCTTTAACTCTAGCTGCTCTTACAAACAAAGCAGGGAATATTTGGGGTTGGGAATTGTGTTCAAGGATATGATGATTTTACCATGTTTATAAACCAACGTTCTCAGTTGAGTTTTTTATTCTTCCCTAAATATTAAAGAATCCTAAGGAATATGCCAAACACCTTTACTGTTGCCTAAAATGATAATACTTCTCTTGCCTTGTCAACTGACTTTGGGTAGGCTCCAAGGCTGGGTCTGGGCCCATCACTGATGACCCCAGAGTAAACAAAGATGACAGCACACAAAGACTGAAAAACCTGTGTGGCTTTCGGAGTGCACACTAATTGACATTAAGATACAGTTGTCACCTTATTTGTCACCTTCAAAAACCACACTGAATGTCAAGCATGGGCAGAATACTATGTTATGCACTTTGCCAATACAGGTTCCTCTTCCTTAAGGAAAGCAAGATCTCCTGAGGAATGCAGATACTGACGGGCTGGGAATAATTTATATTGGAGTAAGAAAGAGAACTTTTCGTTCTTCATCCACACCCAAGTTTCTGCTGTGTGAGAGGCAGTTAGGACAGGCTCAGGTATACTCTAGGGCTAAGTCAAGGCACATAAAAGTGAACTATGGGGGACTGCAATATGCCTAACCATCATAAATGAGTCCAGGCAACTCTCTGTGCTTCTAATGTGCCCTGGAGAATTAGGCAGATCTTTGTTATCATTGTTACTATTTTATTCTCTAACTACAAGTACAGCATCTTCTCTTTGGTGGGCTGTGTCCCTGAGAGCAAAATAAACTGAACAATTTCTTCCTGAAACATCTCATGAATATTAATGCATTCTCTATTTATTGTTTGGCAAAATATGACAGAAATTTTTAAAAAATGCACTATAGTGAAAAAGAACATGAATACACCAAAAATATTTAGCTACCGTCAGAATGCTTGTGCCATCATCATTATCAATGAACACACAATTGACAGCCATGTGGAACACACTATTTCACCCCAGCATCCTTTCTTACTGCTAATTTCACTGAAGGGGTGTGGCTGATTCTTTGGTTGCCACCACAGACTCATGTGAGTTCTGGTGTTGCAGTCTCAGTGTACACAATAATGGCACAAGTCACATAAGCAAGAGCAGCCTTCCATAAATAAATTCTCAAGGCCTCAAATCTTTCCTAAGAAAGTTCTGTGCTAGAATCTCAAATATGGAAGACAGAGACGTTAAGCAGTATTGATTGAAAGTAGTAGTAGGCAGAGCCTTCTATCCAGTCCTTGTCTCACACCCCAGCACAGCCCGAAGCAACTCTAAGAAGGCTTTCAGTTTGCACTGATCCAGTTCCTGATCCAGTACACTTTGCAGAGGAAGGTCCATAAAACCAAGCCTCTTAGAGCAGCAGAGGCCAAAGAACCAGAGGCAGAGCTGGGACTACCATTCCTGCACCTCAACCCTTACCCAGTGATCTTTGTAAACTGCATCCTGCCTCCCTATTGAGCACTATTTAAGGGTCAAGTAAAGCTCCAGATAGCTTGCCCTCCAGCTCTGACAACTAACCTCCGAGGCTGATCAATTGTTCCTGGAACCACACTATGATAAGCAGGTGGAGAACTTGCAAGGGATCAGATAATAGAAAAGGAAGAGCATTGTAGAGTCTGCTTTGTGTTCGGAGACCTGGTGGGCAGCATACAAAACCACAAAATGAAATTCCTAGAGCTCAGGCAGAGAAAAATTAGTCTGTCTATACTTAGAACTTGGTCAGGATTGCAGCAAGTACATCCATCAATTTCCCTTGGTTAACTTTATCCTTAAGCAAGGTCCTGAATTCAAGGCAGTGTCTTTGACCATAGATAGAACTCTTATTAAGGCCAAAAACAAACAAACAAAATACAACAAAACAAATATTACAATAGTTATATGTTTTGTGCTCTGTGTGGAGTTCAACAACAACAACAACCCAAGAATACCACTAGACACCCATGTGACTCCCTTTCAGTGCTAAAACTGAACATCCAGTTGCCTGTCCCATTCTCCAGCAATAACGGCATGCGGTGCTACCGTCATTGGCTTGTGAAGGAGTCTCTTGAGTAGCTGTATAACAAGGTGAGCTTGTGAGAGCATCAGATGCTGTGCCGGGATTCCGGGATAGAGACGGGCAGTGTGGAGCCCTGCCCTCCCCTCCCGCTGTGCTCTGTGCTCAGAGTACTTCCCAGTCTGCATCCTTCCTCTTAGAGGAGATGTTTTCTAATATTCAAAATAGGTAGTCTTCGAACACAGTCTTACTCTTTCCATAATGGAACTGGCTTTGGTCTGCCACACCCACAGCAGCACCTTTTCCTGCAGAATGTACTTGAGGCCTGAAGCCACATCTCAAGCAGCTAAAGGCAATGGTTGGCTTTTCACACCCAAATAGCACTTCAAGGAATGGGACACCTTTTGGCACCCAAGTACACCAAGCAACCAAGCATGGTTCATGAACAACACTCCCCCACAAACACACATTTATATGTACCTGAGCAATCTCCTCCTAGTAACCTTTTGCAGTTGCAGGGTTTTATCTTAAAGCTGCTAGATTTATTTTCTCATTATTTTCCTGTATGTTAGAAAACTCAAAAAGCAAAAAACCAACAACCTCCTTTATACATTCACTCACACACACACACACACACACACACAAACACACACACACACACACACACACGGAGACATAATGAAAAAAGGTTACATTTGAAACCCTTTCTATACATTGGTGATTTTGTTAACTGTGCTGTCATTGTCCCGAACTCTTTGATGTGTAATGTGCTGAACCATGGCATTAAATGTTTAAAATTCCATTGTATTTAACTCTGGAAAAACATGGAGACATAGCGCTAAGAATCTCATGTGACCCTTCTCTGTGGTTGCACTGGTACACGTCAGTGGCTATGACCCCATGTGACCCTCCTCTGTAGGAGCACTGTGTGTAGTAGCAGGTGCAACCTGTTTCTCCAGCAACACAGAAAGAGGTTGATTACCTCTTCTAATCATCACATTTAGATGTGAGAATGGCTGATAGAGGAAACCTGAACATACCCCTTCATAAGAGTAATTTTAAAATTCTATTAAGAACTATGAGACTCCACAACTTCAGAATTCTGGAAATAAAGGTGTTTATAGTAACTCTGAAATTATTTTTTTAAGTGGCTAGGAAGTACAAATTTGTGCCTTAGATACCTCTTGTCTTCTCCCCTGCTCTGAGACACCTCAACAGTAGTCCTGAAAGCAATAACAGGCTTTGTTCTAGAGGGAGATCCTGGAGGAAGATGAGATGAATAAACTGACCGAGAACTCCTTTACGGAGGATGAGTGGGAGCCTGTTCCCATTGTCATCTTAGGAATTTACCTACTCTTTTCACCTCCATGGGACAATGTTCAAAACACCAAAGGGCCAATGTATTAGTCCCTGTTTTCAACTGACTGCTTTCACAGAGTTGGTCAAAGGTTAGTGCTTTAGCCTTCTTATGCATTTCTTGGGCCTACACATGATCTCCCAGGTGCCCAGAGCTATGGTAGAGTATGTCCCCTGTAAAGCACCTCCCTCCCCGCCTTTCTTCTCCAGTGTCTTACTTAGACTATCCTTTGCCCAGCTGTCATCCATTCATTTCAGGCCATAGACACAGAACAGGGCTAGGGACTTCCGCATCAAGGTCAGAAGCTAAGCAAGTAATGTCAGTTCTCATCACTCCACTCAGCAGTAAGGCACTGAGAGGAGTAACGGAGAAGGGCCAGAAAGGAAAGTGCCATGCAACAGTATTAGTGTGTGCACATGACTTCATCGCATATGTTGGAAACCCCAACATTTCATGAAATTCTTGAACTCACTAAATGAAGGGCATGCAATAAAATATTATTTTTCTTTTTCAATATATATATATATATATATATATATATATATCAAAGTTTAATGTTAACACACATGTATGTATATATATGTATATATGTGTATGAATACATGTATGTGTATGTATATATGTTAACAGCAAGCTAGATGAAAACTAAATTAGTACAGAATGGAAAAAAATACTTAGGAATAAACTGAACTAATGAGGCAAAGCTATATATTAAAAACAAAATAATATTGAAAGTGATTAAATACTTTACAAACTGGAAAGATTACCCATGTTCACAGATTGGAAGAGTCAATAGCTTTAAAGAGGCACTGCATTGCCTGTATTGATCTGCAGACAGAATGTAATTGTTATCAAATGCTGTCATTCCTGTAGGGGCAAGGTGACCCTGAAATTGACATGGAAATTCAAAACATTATAATAGATAAGGAATACTGAAAATGTAAAACAGGCTTAGAGGTCTTAAGAATGTCCTGCTTTAAAATCTTACAGCGTGGCACAGGCATGCAGATACAAATGGAATTGGTGAGTAGGGTCGAGTACCAAGTAGACCATAAGGCTGGGATGAGCTGATTTTTTAATGAAGTGTGTCAATATCATTCAATTGGGAACAACTGGGATTTCACTAAAAGGTGCTATAAGTACTCAGTATCCACAAACAAAAATGAATTTGGGCTCTTATCTCAAACTGTACACATGAGCACACATATATATACACACACATGAACACATGCGCACACACATCACTTAGGATAAATATCTTAACATAAAAGCCAAAAGCACAATCTTCTTTGAAGGAAACACAGGTACAAATTGTCATGACTTCCAGCAATGGTTTCCTAATCAAGACACCACAGCATAAGCAACACATAAAGTAACTTCATTATTATAAGTCTGTGGGAGTGAGCCCCATATCATTGCTGAAGAACCCATGAAATGGAAGAAACCCTTAAACTCTAAGCACTGATGAGGCATAATTTCTAGATTACATAAAGGATTTTGAGCTAAGATCCTTCCATGGGGAGAACTAAACAGGGTCTATGCCTCTTTCTAAGTCCTCACTTTACCTAAGCTCACTGGGAGAACCCATGCATGTATTAGGGTTATTTACAATGGGTGAGGAGTTATGGGTAGGAGCATAGGAGATGGTAAGGCAGCCATTCTGGGTTGCTTTAAACTAGCAATAATGATGCCTTCTCCAGGGATGCATACACAGAATCTCCTCTCCTTATCCTTTCTCACCTATATCCCTAGTCTTTTCCCCAAGAACCCAAGGCTTCATGTAATTAAGGCAGAATTGCATTCAACAGATTGGGAAGGATGGCTAGATATTCAGATGCGACTTCCATGTTTCCTCTACTCCCTTTCTTTCTAGAAGATACAGTAAGTATTTGTCTTGGATATGTTTCTATCACTGTGATCAAACACCATGATCAAGGCAATTTATAAGACAATGTGTTTAATTCAGGATTATTTTCCAGAAGGTTAGAATTCATAATGGCAGAGGAAAGGCATGGCAGAAGAAACAACTGAAAACTCACATCTTGAACCACAACACACACAAAATCCATACTAGGAGTGGCCTGAGTCTTCTTTTAAACCTCCAAATCTCTCTTGAGTGACATACTTCTTCCAGCAAGGTCATATCTCCTAATCCTTCCCAAAGAGTCACCAACTGTGAACTAAGGATTCAAATTTAGGTAGTTATGGGTGACAACTTCTACAAACAACCATGGGACTCAACAAGTCCAGCTATGATAAGTTTTGTGAGTAGACCTCCGCCCCAGAACTCCTAAAGATAGTGTCAGTTTGGCTCTGAGGACAGTTCTTTAGAAATTATACATCCCAATGATAAAAATAGGAACACTCTGACTTTAAAATATGGGAAGAAATTGAAGCTATTTCTCTAAGCAAGATACAAAGAAATGAAAATAAGTACAACCAAGTGTGCTTAAAGTCTTTGTCCATTAGAGAAATGGTAAAACACAGCATCATCATACCCTCTAAGTTGTATTTAATAAGACAGATAAAACCCACAAAATACCCAGTGTTAAAGATGCTGTGGGAAAACCAGAACTTCTCTGTTCTTTGTGAGAATGTGACCTGGTGGAGCTTCTGAGAAAAACAACTTGATCCTCAGAATGTTCAGTATGATCTACCAACTCCATTCCTAGATGTCTAACCAAGAGACATGTCCACACAAATTTCACCATAAGGCCACCACACATTCTTAGAGCTAAGTGACAGAAGCTTCACAGGAAGAGATTAGGAGATTGCTCACTGAATAAAAGAGCTTATTGTGTAAACAGGAAGACCTGAGTTTGAGTTCCCAGAACCCAAATAAAAGCCAAATGCCTAGTATGGACGCCTGAATTTCTGGTGTTCCAATGAAGAGATGGGAACTAAAGACAGGATGTTCTCTAGAAACTTGTGAGCTATATGCTCTGGTGTATACCTTGGAAAAAACAACAATGAGTCCCTAGGTCAAATAAGGTGGAAGTTTGTCTTCTGACTTCACTGTGCATGCTGTTGCATACACGTGCTGCATACACACACACACACACACACACACACACACACACACACCTCCATTCATTAACTGAGAGTGGATCAGCAGTCTATTTTCTGTAGTAAAGTACTATGTAGGTAAAAATCTTTAAAGTCCTGATACATCCATATAGACAGTCTGTATGGATGACTCTTAAAAATACCATGTTACAGGAAAGACCATAGTCCATGGATTCCATTTAAGTAGGATCTTCAGAAATGGTGGAGAGAGAGAGGGAGAGGGAAAGGGAGAGAGAGAGAGAGAGAGAGAGAGAGAGAGAGAGAGAGAGAGAGAGAGAGAGAGACACAGGACCGGTTTCAAGAGTTTCCCTCTAGATTGATGGGAGGAAGAAATTAGGAGTATCACCAACAAGTATGCAGCAGGTTTTTATTTTTAGGGTCATAAAATTATTTCTGGAATTAATCAGTGCCAATAGTCACACATTATTGTAAATATAGTAAAAACACTTAAAGTTTTATACTTTAAATTTAGTGATTTTTCTTCTTGGGTTTTGTCCACTATCAATGTCAATAACAGATTCTTGTTCATTGATAGCCTATGGTTTAGATATTTAGAAAAATCACAAGCAGGGTAGGTATTGCAGGTGTTTCTTGTTGCAATTGACACCTCCTGATGGGTAAACCACTGGGACACAATTCCATATAATGAAAAATAAAAGCATTGTACTATGAAGAAAGCAAAAGTAATTACAGATATATACAATTGTTGCAAATGGCCAATTCTGGAAAGTGTATGAGCCAAATTTCATTTCCTTGAGTATCTGTGTGTATTTCAAAGTATCCCTGCCTGGCAGGAGTAGAAATCAGGGTGATAAGATGCTGACGGTGATGTGTGCCTGGAAGACCTATGTTGGCACTGAGGCCAGAGCCCTGGAAACACACAGGTCGGGAAGACTCTGTGCTCTGGTAAAGTAGGCCTGTTTAAAGTTGTGGGGTTGGGAAGTGGATTTGAAAATCAGGTCCACAGCAGCCAACTAAGGGTTTTGAGAGGTTTCAGTATTCATCAGGAGATATTATTGGTCAAGGTCATTCTGAGGCAGGACTGATGAGGTGGCAGAACTACCTTCTCAGAGGCTATCAAGGATTCCAACAGGTAGAGAAGAGGAAACTAAAGGCTGACAGTGAGGGAGTGAGGGGCGAGTGGTGAATAATCGGACCTTCTCCTTTGCACATTGCTACTGGGTTTACATGAAGAGCTAAGTTCTTAGCTTCACAGGAAGAAGACTACAAAAGAGGAGAAACACAAAGACAAACAGAACAGAACGCCTGCTAAAATCTGACTGCTGGTGTAGATTTATTTGCAAGTACGTTTAAGCATTATGCTAATTACTCATGCATCAATCATCTGTATTTTATATAGAGAAGCTCAGGGAGCTATTGTCTTTCCTGATGGTTATTGAGTCAGCATCAGAGCCAGCTGGAGTGCTGATTAAAACCTAGATTGCTGGCCCCACCCGGGGTTTCTCGGTAGCAGAACTGGATGGGTCTAAGAATGTGCTTGACTGACAAGTTCCCAGGGATGGCTGACAGTGGCTTAGTTAGGGACCAAGGGCACCTTGAGAACCACTGACTTAGCAAGGCAGGGTTTCAAGGAAGTAATCCTCATGATCTTAATGCCTGTGGAAGGATGGAGGGACATAGAGGGTCAGGGCGTGTGCCACTGCTGTTAGGTGCTGGCCACAGAGTGGGAGAGGGTGAAACAGGCCAACTCTTACACACACACAGCAGGCTACAAGTAGACATCTGTATGCTTTTATACCAATTAGTAATGCCATTTGAATTTCCAGACTAATGGGTCCTAAATGTAGCCATGGCAATACAGGGTTAGTAAAAAACTATGTTATTAATCTTATTAATGGGCACAATGAAAAATACATAAGCAGGCGCTGAGCTAAGTGGATGAAAAGCATCGTGGAACTCTGTGATCCAAGGGTTACCAGGCAAAACGTCATCTCATTGCTCAATACAATTCTGTTTTCCTCTCCAGAGCTGAGCACCGAACCTAGGGACCCACCCTTGCCTAGTAAGTGCAATATGTACCACTGAGCTACATCCCCAGCCTTGCTCTAAACAATTCTTAAGGGAGAATAGCTTTAAGAAAAGCCTGAATTCAAAATGTATCTGAGAGTTGCTAGAATGTCTTACCAAATAAAAGCAGAATGTACAGTTAAATTTAGTTTCTTATGGTAAACAATGCTTCATTTTTAATGTTAAGACAGTTTCATGTATATTGGGGACTGACACTAAGACACTAACGATTTTTCAATAAGTATTTAAAATTTAAACGTAACTGGTAAAGTGTTTTATTTGGCAAACCTAACCCAGATATTCATTCAATGAGGGTTTAATATGCAGACAGTTTTATAAGGGAGACAAACAAACAAATGTATGACATCCCACATGTAACAAAATGAGTGATAGAATAGAAACTGCAGAAGTCTGAAGGACAGAGTGGACTGGAAATCGATGTGACTATGGTGACAGAAAGAGGCTCTAACACTAGGGAGATAGGGCTTCAGTTGGTCCTCACAGCTCATGCAGAGGTCAAGCAGAAATGTGACTCATATGGAGTGGCCAGCAGACAAATGGGTGGGCAGAACATACTGCTGCACTTAGATCAGATGCTACAAGCTGAACAGCACAAGCTTGAAGCACATATACTGACCCTCCTCAATGTTCAACATGGATCCATGGCCATACAATTCTTCACCCTTTCACCCAGTGTCCCAAGGACTACAAAGAAAGACCTTAAATTACACCATACCAGTAGAAGGCTAGACACTAAGCCCTTGGGAGAGGAAACTGCTTCTGATGCTTGCAGTATTTTCAGTTAGAAAATAAATAGATCATTGGTACTAAAGCCTAGAAAAGATACCAAGAAACGTTTGCTCATCATGGAGAAAGAAAACGGCTGCAATGGGAGGAAATCAGCTTTCTCTGATTGAAGTTTGAAGTGGAGGCACTGCTTCCCACACACCCAGGACCACAGCAGAAAGCCTTGTCCAGCAGTCAGATGACCTGGGTGCTAGTCTTCTGGAAGTGTTCTATAGTGATACAGTGCTTGGACTTTGGTTTCCCAGGTGTAAAGCAACAGTTTGGGATTACATGATCTCTCAGGGCCCTTCCCGTTTAACGTTCAGCGATTAATTGAATAACTCATCAATTCATTAAACACTTACTTTGAGCCTGCCATATGCAAGGCAATTTTCTAGGAATTATGATGGATTCAAGGAGAGCTGTTTATTCATCATTGGGTCAAATAGTGAAGCACATGCTTTGTCCCTTGTCTTGTTGAAGGGCCTATCTGGGCACCCTAGAGGAGTGGCAACTGGCCAGGAAAAGGACTTGCTAAATCTCCTTCCTCCCTTTCATCTTGGTTTATCCCTTCCCTAAATTTCCTCAGGAGAATCCCACCTGTCTGCATCCCACTCCCTGGGGTCCCTACTCTTAGCTCTTCAGTGTGAGAATCTCCTCATCTGATAATCTCATAGGTGTCAGAGCCCTCAGAAAGGAAGTGGGGGACTGCACACGAGAAGCCAGGAAGTTAATGATGCCCTTCAACCTTCTGTTTCTTTTTACTTATTAATTACTCCAACCAGTAGCTGACTGAGTCAGACTACGTCAAAAAAAGGGAAATAAAATCATCATTTGTCAAAGCTCGTTGGTGTTAAACTAAGGGCCATTATCTCATTAAACATTCACAAACAGCCATGACAACTGTTTATTATCCTCAGAGATGAACCTGGACAGGAAACAGTCAGTGAAGCTGCAACCAGTCAGGAGCACCGGGGAAGGAGTAATTGCCTGTCCTACAGGCATGGTCTCATTGAGCTGGAGATCACTAATTAGGTTAGACTGGCTGGCCAGCGAGCCCCAGAGAGCCTCCTGCCTGTTTGTCTTATTTCCTTGGCAATAAGAGTACAAACCTGCACCAGTACTCAGCTTTTGCATAAATCCTTGTGATTGAACTAGGGTCCTGGGGTTGGCAAGGCAAGCCCTTAGCCAGGTTAGCCATCTCCCCAGTCCCACAGTGATATGTATCACAGAAACATCTATTCACATGATCACACGGCATTCATACTGTAGCAGAAACACTGCAAGACACTGAGAAACCAGTAGGTTAGTATGGGAGTCCCCTGGCCAAGTGAACATCCTTGTAAACCTGCATCTTGTATACAGATATTTTTCTTTTATACACAAACTGCTGGCTACATGTCTGTAGCAGAGACATCATTGTTTAGTTTGCATGTGACTCTGAAAGTGTGGACTCTTCAAAAGACACCACTTTCTTCACAGTTGTAAGAGGTTGTCCACCACCATAAGAACCCTGCCCATTCAACACAATTCTATTGGAGGTTAGAGTTTCCAGGGACCTAAGCTCTATCTACGTAGTGTGCCCATGTGTGAGAATTCAGGTGACATAATATATGAAATGTAAGAATGAGTTTGTACAGAGAAATGCAAGACTGGACGGACTACATAGTGAGACAGGGTCTTAAATGATCTCAAAAAGACCAAATGCAAAGAATAGGTTTTTATACAGTCTTTTCTTGTTATATGTAGGCAGATGGTGGTTATTGCTCCACTAATGTATTGTGCCTGGTCTGTTATTCCTTTCTTCCTTATCCCTATACAAAGTGAAATGTCCCAAGCTGACATTTTAGGTCCATTCATGGGCACTTTTCTATCAAATATTGTTTTCATTTCTCAAGAACATAAAACCTGATGCATCATGCTACCCACATTTATTTTAGTATCATGCACTACGGTGGGGTTCTATAGAATTCTATTCAATAACTCACTATATCAATTAGCTATTGCTGAATAACAAATTGCCTTAAAAAGTGATGGCTGAAAATAACATCCATTTATGTAGCTCATGATTGTGTAGATCCAAAATATTCTCGTCTCGACTGTACTTCTGATGGATTTGTGGTCGGCTTGAGGTCTTCTGCACACCAGCTTTAGTGATCTTGGTTGTGCTTCCATTTATCTAGGACCTTGCCTAGGACAAATGATCTGGCTTGGCACTGATCCACAGACCGTCTCATCTTCCCGTGCATTAGCATGGACTGGACTTATTCATCACTGTAAGGCAATGCCCCACTACAGCAAGCAGAGGCAGGCAAGGTGTCATGTCCCTTGCTTTGAACTTGCATAGTCTCAAACATAGTCTCAGACTGTGGTTTTCTGACAGGGTCTCAGTTAGCCAAGGCTTACCTCAAACGTGCTATGTAGCCACAGATAACCTTGTACCCCTTATCTTCCTTCCTCTGCTTGGGCTTGTTGCCTGGAGAGATGGCTCCGGGCCTAAGAGTACTTGTTGCTCTTTCAGAGGCCTGGAATTTGGTTTCTGAAATCCATACTGGTCAGCTCACAGCCACCTGTAACTCCAGATCCAGGAGGCTAATGCCTTCTGGATTCCAGGGCACCTACACACACACACACACACACACACACACACACACACACACACACACACCACAATCTGATTTTTTAAAAATTGTCTAAGTCCTGGGGTTATAGATGGGCACTGCCACACCCAGCTTCCCAGTTCATTCAAGAAATGGGCCTTGATATTCTTTTCTATAAACCACATTCTTAATTAGAATTTGAGACTCAGGATTAATTCTAAAAGCAATCACAATCACCCAATTTCATTTTGTGTTTTTTCTTTTTATAATTTATTTTGTGCATGAGTGTTTATTTAGGCCAAAGGACAACTTTGGTGAGTTTATTCTCTCCTTCTACTATGTGGGTCCAAGGGATTGAGCTCAGCCCAACAGGCTGGAGAACCAGGACGTATTGAGAGCCATGTTGTTGATCCCCAAACTTCCTTCTCTGTTGGTGTCTTCTGTCTCTAACCAAAATAATTAATTAATCTGCTAATATACTGACAGATATTGGTATAATAACTTGAGAACCTGGAATAGAAGCCCTGCCCTGGGTTTCCTGGAGACTAACCTTGGCTCCAGCAGTGACCTCATGCTGATCTGAGTCCCCTGGAGACTAACACTGGCTTCAGAGGTGACCTCATGCTGATCTGAGTCCCCTGGAGACTAACAGTGGCTCTAGAGGTGACCTCATGCTGATCTGAGTCCCCTGGAGACTAACCTTGGCTCCAGAGGTGACCTCATGCTGATCTGTGTTCCTTGAAGACTAACCCTGACTCCAGAAGTGACCCCACTGCTACTCTGGGTCCCCTAGAGGTGACTAACTCTGGCTCCAGAGGTGACTCCATGCAGATCTTCCCTAGCAAGAGACACTGGAAGAAGTTTAAGGAAAGGACAGATTTTCTTCTCATTTGGCTGCATTGAGAGCAATTCTTTAACAAATGCTGGCTAGTTTATAGCTGTAGGGCAGGTCCTCACTGTATTTCCAGAGATCCCCCTGGGCACAGTTGTCCACTGCTCACAGCAGCCACCCTGCTCAGGGCTTCCTTGCTGTTACACAGGTACTTTAGCATTCTTTGATGAGTTTATTATAACCCTGATACCACCCCCTGAAGCAACACTTCCTCAA
This sequence comes from Apodemus sylvaticus, assembly GCF_947179515.1. Classification (NCBI taxonomy): domain Eukaryota; kingdom Metazoa; phylum Chordata; class Mammalia; order Rodentia; family Muridae; genus Apodemus; species Apodemus sylvaticus. The sequence goes on along the minus strand of NC_067476.1, from coordinate 106,961,782 downwards.
AAGTCTCTTCCTATAGGTTCTTCCAGAGTCCTTGGACCCATTGCCTCTATGGGTAGAAAGCCTTCTAACCTCAGGCAAGAAAAAAAAAACGTACAAACTTGAACAGTAATGAAATTACATATTTCTATTAACCTCTACAAAAAATGTAGCACTTTGTTAGGTATGGATGTAGGCAAAAGGTAGCAGCTCTGGCAGTGCCCCTGCTACCCCAGCTAGGACTGACGTTTTCATATCTCATTACAGGTGTTCATGTGTCATGAGATGCTCTTTGCCATTATTACCGAAACACTATCCTAGATATGACAACCCTCACTGACTTAAATATGGATTAATAAAAACACATTAATTTTATGCAAAATTGTTTTAAAAAGGTCTTGGTTGAATTTCATTTACTTAGTATCCTTTTGCAACCTTTATGCAGTTTATGTGCTTTGCAATAAGGTCATTTGACCCCCTCCCTCTCTCTCTTACACACACACACACACACACACACACACACACACACACACACACATGCACGCACATTTCAGAACCCCCAAACCATCTGAGTAAATTGTACAAAGCTATGACTGACACATGTTACTTAACCAGGGCTGGCTGCATATGATGGATCAGTATTTAATGGAAGTAGTCTTTCAAAAAGTCCATTTAGAAACAGATGCCCTCTAGGAATGACCTATGATGTAAAGCCTTCAGAAATAAGAGCAGTCCATGGAGATGTCCGTTCAGAACAGGACTCATGTCCTCACCTGCTGTAGGGTCAAACACTCGTGCCTTCTACCTCTTTGCCACTCATTAGCCTCACACAGGCTTCTTTCCAAGGACTGCACATTTTCCTGTTGGCTCCATGTTCTTGCTTTTTGACCCATGCTCCCTTCCATTCCCTCTATGGCTTGAGCTTGATCTATGAGCCATCTATTTTCATACCCATGGTGAGAACACATGGGAAACCATATATCAGCTAAAGTCACACAAAGTGAGGCCAGAGGGCTAAGAAGGCTTAGTACATCTCCAACCTGAGCCAGACAACTCAAATTGCCTTTGCCACTAGAGTTCTTCTTCAGAGTAGTTAAACCAGTTTCACTATTTTTAAAAATGTGCCCCTGGTTGAGTACTAAATTAAGGAAGACACAGAGGAGTCCACCACGGTGATATTGTCAGTGGTCACTGAGAGTGGGGTTTCCTTCTGTCTCCTTTGGTATTCTTAGATCCTACTACCTGGAGCTCAATTATGCATATTGGATGAATAAATGGGATGCAAATTTAAGCTGGGGCAAGGAAGGTTTGCTTTGTCAACAGATTCAGTCACCGAAGAAACATACTAAAAACTTTATGGACAACTTTCATGTTTTATTCAGCATCAGGCCACTAAGGACCATGTGTATAATTGTGGTCGCTACCGACTGCCCTGGTTCCAGTACTGTTCTCCCTATAGTTTATCTTTTATTACTGAAAGGCAGAGCCAGGGGCAATACATTTACCCACAATCCCCAGTATTGACCATTCCCTTGTAAATTTTGTTTATGGTTATAGAAAAAAATATTTACAAAGACTGTCTTCTTTGATTTTTCTTTAATCCCATCAATGTTAAAACCTGTTAAAATTAATCTTCAAAGCAATAATTAGTATTTCCTTAAATAAATATTTTAAGACTTTACTATGTTTAATCACTCATATATTTAATACTCTATACAAAATTACATTACATAAGAACATCTGAAATCTTAAAATATTTTCATCTTTCATGGTGAATCATGCTGTTCCACTTCCTGTGAGCCTTCTTAGTATAACTTTTTACTTAGAAATGATCATGTTTTCAAAAATTAACAGAAAGCATATTTTTTAATTTGTAAATTAGTCTTATATCTAAAATAGATTACACTTGAAAAAGCATTTTTTTTAAATCATTCTGTCATGTTTAGGCTCCTACATTTTTCTTCTAAAGAGATTTATCACTTTTCCTCCTGGAGTTTCTTATGGGTTATACATAAATATGAATTCTTCCCATTTTCTCCCTTGGACTTTCATTTTCCATCACCCGTGGCAGTGCCCTGGAAAGTTCTTATATTGAAGTTGGTGCTTTGAACTGTGCTACACCTGGCCAGTTTTCCATCATCAAGCTTACATGTTGTCATCTGCTGTCAGGTGGCTCCATGTTACCCTTCAGGTTCGCAGAGTAGGCTTAAAGATTCGCTTCGCCTGTGCACATTCTCTCAGCTGGTAGATAAAGTAGATCATTCTGTATGGTAAGCAAAAATGTAGACATCATGGGAAGGCTATGGTCCTATGAATGTAATTCCTGGATATACAGGTAGAGCGGGCTTATTTGATTTACTTTATTTGCCTCTGCAGTTATGTTCCCTCATCCTGACACTTCCATTGCCACCCCATGCATACTGCTGCCGTCTTCTGTCAGTGTCCATATGGAAAAAACTCCTCTAAACTTCTAAACTTCTTAGAAGACTTGACACACAGTGAATTTAAAAGGACATCACTAACTCTGAGTAAGAGACTGTAAATAAGTGCTCAAGTGCCAGTCTGTGATCTTTGTGACAGCTACTGCTGCCACTCGGAGGAGACACTCTGAGCAGACACTCTGAGCATTGAGGCTGTCTTTTATTTCTGGGGCTAAATCTTCACAGAAAACTCCTTTCGCTTCCTGCATTTGTTAGCAAAGTGCTATAAGTTGCATGATTTATGGTCTCCAGACTTCTGAGATCAAGGTGGTTCCTTAGGAAGGTTCAATGGAAAAAGCTGCCCCAGGGTGTTTCCCTAGTGTCTAACAATTAGGAAACAAGTTTTGGTATTCTTCAGCTTGGAGATGCATCACTTCAATCCTCCTTCACCATTGCATGGCATTCTCCTTGAGGCATCCAACTTTCCCCTTTGAATGAGTCATGAATAAGCATCTGGATTGGAACATCTACAAAGACCCTTCCAAACCAGCTCATGTGCATGAGTATGACTAGAGAAGACACAAATCAACTTATGTAGGGTCAGAGACCATGACAGACACTAAGAGCTTTTAAAGAAGACACAGGTTAAGCAAGCATGGTCTGGTCTATAAACCACATGTTTGTGCCTGGGCATCTCCCTACATCAAAGGGTCTAGGACCTGCTTCAGAAGCTGCCTCTTAATATATTAATTCATTCTGTATCTTTGCTTTTGTTCATATTGAGTATTAAGATGAGTCATTGTCTGGCTCCATTTTTCTTAACACTTTTCATGGCTCAAATACATCTGCCACTGTTAATTTCAACCTGCTTAAATATTTCTTCAATATGTGCCCTGTCCACAAACAGCTTCTCCCAGGGCTCCTGTAGCTAGTTAATGGTAATGAGGTTCATTGCTTCAAGTCCACATTGGTGCAAAGCAAATATCCCTGAGCACATGACCATGTACAGAATGGCACAGGATTTTCACAGTGAATATGAGTAAAGAAAATATTACAAAACAGCTATACATATGATAATAATAGAAAGCATTCTATTTTTGTTGTCTAAATGGCTAAAATCTGAGGTGCTTGGAAGTTAAAGTAGTCCAAATTAAGCTCCTTACAGATATTGGAGAGATGCTTCTCCTTTGTTAATGACCGTAATTGGCTACAAGTTTATTTCCAGTCAAAAGTGCATACTTCAGGGATGAGCATGGGCTTCTTTGGACAGTCAGCACCTCTCTGGGGTTCTGCTTTGCAGTCTTTCCTTCTCTCTCACTTTATTCCTCTTTCCTCATCATAATTCTCTGGTCCTGCCTTCCTTTGTCATGTGCACACACCTAAGAGATGTTCACATATAAGAGAAACATTAAAAAAAAGAAAAAACAGTTGACCACAGTGTGTCATGGTGGCTGTTGGGACCTTGCAATGGCTGCCCTTGGCAATAGCTGCCATGCTGAGAACTCCTAGCTTCCCATTGTCACTGGAAACCCAACTCCCCCAGAGCTGTGACTGCTCATCAGCCATGGCAGTTCAAAGATGTGGCAAAGCCGTCCTTGGTGTGCAAATGGCAGTCATATGTGAAGAAAATGCCCACCATAGCTTTCTCCCCAAATACTGAATACTTATGGTATTCATACTGCTCCCTTACAGTCAAAGATCCCATCAAGATTTGCTCAATTTCAGCTGAATATAATAACCCAGATTCCATTTTTGTATCTATGTAATAATCCCATCTCCCTGTTCAAATGTACATAATAAATATTCCAAAATTCCCAGGTGCGCAGGTTTCTCCATCGAAGAGAACCTATTCACCTGATCCCAGGGTTTCTGTGTGACCGTATCTTTGTCTTTCTTTCATTCTCTCCATTTCCCAGTCAGTTCAATACTTGGAGTCCTGCAGCATGCAGCAGTGTAGAACAGTCAGAAATGTGGGCACCACACGGACTTGGGTTTGAACTTTGATTCTTCTATCAGATGTAGGGTTGATAACGAACTTTTTCCATTTTTTTGGTTGCCATTTTCTCCTATTGACAGTGTCCTTTGCCTTACAGAAGCTTTGTAATTTTATGGGGTCCCATTTGTCAATTCTTGATCTTAGAGTATAAGCTATTGGTGTTCTCTGTTCAGGAACTTTCCCCCTGTGGCCATGTATTCAAGGCTCTTCCCCACTTTCTTTTTCTATTAGATTTAGTGTATCTGGTTTTATGTGGAGGTTCTTGATTCACTTGGACTTGAGCTTTGTACAAGAGATAAGACAAAGGGGTAATACCCAATATATACAAAGAACTCAAGGTATTAGACTCCAGAGGAGCAAATAACCCTATTAAAAATGTGATACAGAGTTAAACAAAGAATTCTCAACTGAGGAATACTGAATGGCTGAGAAGCAGTTAAAGAAGTGTTCAACATCCATAGTCACCAGGGAAATGCAAATCAATGCAACCCTGAGATTCCACTTCACAGAAGTAAAATTTTCAGAATGGCTAAGATCAAAACTCAGTTGACATCAGATGCTGGCAAGGATGTAGAGAAAGAAGAACACTCCTCCACTGCTGGTAGGATTGCAAACTGGTACAACCACTCTGGAAATCAGTTTGGTGGTTCCTCAGAAAATTGGACATAGCATTACCTGAGGACCCAGCTATACCACTCCTGGGCATATATCCAGAAGATGCTCCAACATGTAATAAGGACACATGTTCCACTATGTTTATAGCAGTTTTATTTGTAATAGCCAGAAGATGGAAAGAACCCAGATGTCCCTCAATGGAGGACTGGATATAGAAAGTTTGGTATATTTACACAATGGAATACTACTCAGGAATTAAAAACAATAAATTCATGAACTTTGATTCTTAAATGATGAGAACACAACCTTGCCAGTGTTAAAAAATCTCTGATTCTAGTTCCTGTTTTATGAGAGGAAGGATAAATTATATGTTTTACTGAGTTATTTTGAGGATCAAATAGGGTAGCAAAGAATTGGGGCAGCGTCCAGCATGAAACAGGGTTCAATGCATTCACAGTTTTAGCTTCTGGTGTTCAGCACAAAGCAAAATCTCCAGGACTCTATGGCTTTGCCTATCACAGAGTTTAAACTGAGTGGAGTACATCAAGTGTTCCATCAGTCTCTGAAGGCAGCAGGAACATCAGTAGTGTAATAAGCAAAATGGGGAAAGGGTGCATCTTTATTTGATTCTATTCATCTCTCTAGGAACCCTCCAACTACAACAGATTGGGTTGCAAAGTTTCGTTTATGAGTCACTTTCTGGAAACAATTTTCTAGACATGGTTAGATCCTCAAGCAGTGTCATAGGAGTATGTTGACTCATATTATAACCAATTGAGATATTTTTCCTCTAGGTTCCAGGGGAAAAACTTCATAGTCAAACAAAAAGAGGTCATAGTACATCTCACAGGACTATCACATACGCTTAAAAAAGACATACACACACACACACACACACACATAAACACACATTATATGTATATATAATACACACAGTTCACATTTTAACTAACAGCATCCCCATTAGCACTCATTTATTTATTTTATATCATTCAGTATTTTATTTTGTTTAGTATTTTAAGACATAGTCTCTATATTGCCTACTGGAGACCTCAAACCCACTTTACATTTCTAACTAAGATTGCTCTGCCTCAGCCTCCTTACTGCTGCAATTACAGGTGAAAAGTATTTTGTTCAATACACTAAATCCATTTACTTACGGACCTGTTGCAGTGGTTTTCCTGTTTTCTATGATTTTCTTTTTCAAGGTACATTTCCTCAATGCATCATCTTTATGTGCATGTATATTTTTAACATGTCTCTTAGAAGATAAAGTTTTGGTGTCAAGATTAATTAGTCAAAGTTTTGGTTATAGATTAAGTTAATTAAAATAAAGAATTTTAGTAATGACAAATTTCCTTCAAAATGTTACAGTAGCTTACTGCTCCTGCCACACTGTCTGAGATGGCTTAGGTTATTCATGGTGTTAATAAGATACCACAGATGATTGCCTTATCCACAGTAGGAATATCTCTGTCAGTGTTCTACAGGTTGTTGGAAAATGCACCATGAAATTACCAGCAACCCAATACTTCTTTACAGATCCTGTGCAGTATCTTCTATATTCTAGATAGTAACAGGGAACAAAGTTTTGTGAGATTTATGCTCGAAAGCCAGGGGAGAAAGATGGCCACAGGAGACTGAGAGGTTAAAAAGATGGAGATGAGTTGTATGGAAATAAGAAAAATTGTATTCATACCAGGAGAGAAACACTAGGCAGGATGTCACTGGCAGGCAAAAACATGTACACAGAGACCTTCACACAGGCTATGTGGAGGTAGGCACACAGATCTAAAAGAAGATATACACAGGCAGGCTGGTAAAGAGAGATGGGAAGGCTCAAGCCACTGACCTCAAAGCCATATTTGTACAGAATTACACTAAAATGGTGCTCTGCCAAAAATAATTACATAAATGATTACTTCGCTGTTTTACTTTGTGGCTCCCAAGACATCCATAGGACTCACAGCACTATAATGTCTGCTAGCAGCCATTTTAGCGAACTCATAATAGGTATCAACATCAGTGGCATGTTCTATAAATATAAACTGGTCCTTACTGCCTTTTCTCCCTAACAGGATGTTTCTTGTGCTTCTTTTATAGGATATTAACCATTCATGAAGACACTCATGGCCACATCACATGCCAAATTTCCTCTTTCTGACACTAATACAATCTTAGAATCATTATTTTGACATAGGAGTTTGGGGTAAGGTACATATTTCCAGACCCATGTAGCTCTTTCTTCATATCCTTGCCAGTACTAAATGACATCATATTTTTTAAACCTTCCCAACATCTGAAACAAAGGTAAATTGTAGGTGATATTTGTCATTTTTGTTTGAGCCTGTTTACCAAAGAATTATTTTTATTTTTCAGGTATTTGTCTTTTGTCCATTTTTTATGACTTATCTTTTGTTTTGATTTTCTTACTGCTTTGCACAAGCCCTTTGAACATCAAAGAATTAGATCTCACTTTGCATGGACATTAAATCCCTCCCTACTGTTAGTACATAATTTTTAACCAAGTTACTGCTTCTTTGTCTTCAATGTCATAGACTTTTTCTTAAGTTGTCTTACATTCTGTCTGTATGAGCCAGAAAATTTCTTCTTAAAATATCATCACCACCACTAGAAACAATAAGCCAGAAGACCAACTTTAAACACTCTACTCAAAATTCTGTGCTTGCGTGTATGCTTGCTTTGGGGTCTTTGTCAATTTGAATTATCCTCCAGAAATAGTTTCAGTGATCTGTGATGCTCTATTCTTAATACCACAAGACTAAAGACTGTGCTCTAGGTTACCGTTCATTAAACAGATGCTCTACTGTTAGTCATTGGCTCAGCCAGCTTCCAGAGACTCTTCAGTCTACCTTCATCTCTTCATTGGTACTTTAATGGAACCTACTGAGAATCAACAGAAAAAATTAAAGTTCCTTTATTGACTTTATTGAGGAGATGGTCTGTTGGAGAATGTGTAACACTGGGAAATTTAGTTGCTGGACGGGGAAGGTTTGGATGGATTTGGAACAATGTACCCTGAGTTCCTTTGTAATAGCTCACATTTACTAGGCTCAGTTGGGAATCCATTGGCGATCCATCCCATATGCAGCCACCTAAACAAGACACTATTGCTAATGCCAAGAAGTGCTTGCTGACAGGAGCCTGATATATTTCTCTCCTGAAAGGCTCAGCCAGAGCCTGACCAACATAGGGTGCTTACAGTCAACAATCAGACTGAGCATGGGAACACCAATGGAGGAGTTAAGGCAAGGACTGAAAGAGCTGAAGGGGTTTGCAACCTCATAGGAAGAAAAACACTATCAAGCAACCAGAACCGCCAGAGCTCCCAAGGACTAAAACATCAAACAAAGAGAACACATGGAGGGACCCATGTCTCCAGCTGCATATGAAGCAGAGGATGGCCTTGTTGGGCATCTGTGAGAGGTGAGGCCCTTGGTCTGGTAAAGCTTGATGACTCAGCATAGGGGAATGCTAGGGTGGTGAGGGGGAAGTGAGTGGGTGGGTGGGGAGCAACCTCACAAAACAGGGGGAGACGCATTGAATAGGTGGCATGCAGAGGGGAAACTGGGAGGGAGATAACATTTGAAATGTAAATAAATAAATAAATAAATAACCAACAGAACTCAAGAAGTTAGACCCCAGGGAACCAAATAACCCTATTAAAAAATGGGGTACAGATCTAAACAAAGAATTTTCATGTGAAGAAATTCGGATGGCCAAGAGGCACCTTAAGAAGTGCTCAACATCATTAGTCATTAGGGAAATGCAGATCAAAACAACCCTGAGATTTCACCTTACACCAGTCAGAATGGCTAAGGTCAAAAACTCAGGAGACAGCAGGTGTTGGCGAGGATGGGGAGAAAGAAGATCACTCCTCCACTGCTGGTGGGGCTGTAAGATGGTACAACCACTGTGGAAATCAGTCTGGAGGTTCCTCAGAAAACTGGACATGAGACTTCCAGAGGACCCTGCTATACCTCTCCTGGACATATACCCAAAGGATTCCCCGGCATGCAATAAAGACACATGCTCCATTATGTTCATAGCAGCCTTATTTATAATAGCCAGAAGCTGGAAAGAACCCAGATGCCCCTCAAAGGAGGAATGGATACAGAAAATGTGGTATATTTACACAATGGAATACTACTCAGCAATTAGAAACAATGAATTCACAAAATTTTTAGGCAAATGGTTTGATCTGGAAAATATCATCCTAAGTGAGGTAACCCAATCACAAAAGAATACACATGGAATGCAATCTCTGATAAGTGGATATTAATTAGCCCAGAAGCTCTGAATACCCAAGGCACAAATTGCATAACAAATGACTCCCATGAAGAAGTATGGAGAGGGTCCTGATCCTGGAAAGGATTGATCTAGCATGGGAAGGGAATATAAGGACAGGGAAAAAGGAGGGAGGTGATTGGAGAAGGGATGGAGAGAAGGTTTATGGGACATATGGGGAGGGGGGAATCAGGGAAAGGGGAAATCATTTGGAATGTAAACAAAGAATATAGAAAATAAAAATATTTAAAAAAAAAACCAGAATGACTAATAGTAACAGCTATAAATTAAACATCAGAACTAATATCTGACAGTATATCATGACATAAGAATTCTTGTCTTTTTATAAAATTAGCCTGAGTACTATGTGGAGAATGGCAGGTCTATGATTCACTAATTCAAAAAAAATAACATTACTAAGCTGACAACAACTTTGTAGTTGCCCTTGGGCTTCAACCTTTCTGTCAGTCATTGTTCCTTATAAGCATTCTTTACGCCTTTGATGACCTGCTTAAGCAACTCCTCATAATCAACAAGAACTTGGTTTTCTGTAAGTAAATAAGATTTGTTTAGGAAAAAGCAAAATATACAAAAGCCAAACTACAATTAATTAATTTCAATCAGTCATAAAATCTTGACCAACTAATTCCAGATAAATACATCCATGTGCTCATTGATAAATGGCTGTCTTGAACATTATTTATTTATATTAAGTATGGGTAAAGTTCATATATACAGATAATTTAAGTCTATTTATGCATATGTATACATATATATCTATATCTACTAAATTTAAAATAAGAAAGTATATGATAAAGATATAAGGATGGCTTTTCTGTATGTTTGTCATTGAAAATATATTTATTATTTGAAAAATTCCCAACTATTCTAACAGCCACCTTTGTAGTACACTGTGTTTGCGCTAGTTTGCACAACTCCCTTTCATATGTATCTCAAGCAGGAAGAGCATCCTTTAATGTTCAAGGACAGCTACATGCTGGTTGCAATAACAAGGGTTCAGAGAATGTTCTTTTTTCCTTTAAAACACTCCAGAGAACAAAGATGCTATAGCCACAGCTCTTGAATAGCTCTGTCTAAATCCAGGTAGATTGCACAATATAAAATATAAACAGCAGATGTTAATTTGAATTTAAATGCAATTGAATTGTCCATCAAAAGGAATATAGTTCCAATTTATAATTAGCTTCTAAATAAGTGAAACCCTATTCCTGTCTAAAATGAAACTTCATCTGTTTATAGAGCAGTCATCAGCTGGTGTGTTTGCCCTGCTCACAGACAGAGCAGGAGCGTCTCTAATGGGCTTTTAAATCCATGTAACTGTCAGCAAAGTAAGAACAAACTAAATGGGAAGATGACACCACATTAGCCAAACCTCTCTCTCCTCCAGCAGTCAGGTCTGATGGGGTCTCTGTGCTAGTGAGCCAAACTTATTCAGAAGCCTGTCCTGAGAGGACTAAGAAGTGTATGTCTTCTAGTGCAGTTTACTTATGCAAACTGGACCATAAAAGGCCTCAGCTTTCCTCAGGATGAATCTATGTGTAAACAGTGGCCGTGAGTATCAGAGCTGACAGACCACAGAGTCTGGTGAGAGGTGCTGGCACGTCATCTTCCTTTAATAGTTTCATTCTCCTCATAAGTAAAGAAACCAGACAAGAACAGATGCCAAATTCCCTCATTATGTGTATTCTAAACACAGTGCCTTTCAAAACAGCCTGCTTACACTTGGGGCCCTCAGTTAAACAATCATTCTGCCTGCCGCTGGCAATACTGCATGGTGTCCCGACCTTCAGATGTGGCTCAGCGACCTTTACTTCTTTTCCATTAAAGGCCCTGCTTTACACCTTCGCAGGCTGCTTTCAACTTTGTCCTAATCCACTAACACCCACCCATTCTCCCCTCTTCCCCGCTGAGGCATAACCAGAATCCTCGATAACCGAATCCTGGATCTAGTCCACCAGGAAAACATGTTCATTCTGCTTTCACTTGTTTACACTTTAGAGTATGTTTACACTTTAGAGTATTTAATGACTGCCACCTCTCCCACCCCAACAAGATTCAGACAATGAAAGGAGCATTGACCATGCTCCAGGAACAGCCATCTTCAAAACAGCCTGACATCACATTGCTTGTGAGGCTTTTCACAATTTTCTCCTTGGTGACACACCTGGGTGACATTCGATCAATAGTTCAATCTCAGAAACATGCCAAGGTGTGTAGTAGTGGCCACCAGTGTGACAGGCACCAAGATTTTAGTACCGGCTTCCTACTCAGGAGAGCAAGGCAGAATACAAAGGACAGACACACTGCAATCCCAGGAACAGAGACTGTTTTAATTTCTTAAAATAAAAGAACCACTTGCAATTGCTGACAGTTCATCAATATCAACAAATTACCTGCCGAGCGTCTCACAGATGATCACAGCACTGCAGTGTGCATGTCTCTGTGGCAAAGACCTCCTGCCACAGCCTGTCATTTTCTTATAAACTGTCCCCAAACCTTGTCATTCACTGAACAATGCTAGGCATGCCACAAAAGTCCTTTATTGATTTTGCAGCTAGGCTTAAAAATAAAGGAGGTCTAATGGGATATATGAATTTTGAAATTAAGAAAAAACTGTGGAGACAACTAATGATGCAAGAATGTCAGAGGTGGGCTGCATGTAGTAGATGAAAGGACCCAGAGCACACTACCAATGTTGGAGTTCCCAGAATGCTCTGCTTTTTCTCCTGGCAACCCCTGGCACCACATAGAATCAAAGAATGGCAGTTAGGACCTTCTAGACTGTCTAAGAATGAGTAAAAGTAGCAGTGTTCTGTTCTGTGAGAGCCTCCAGCCATTTTGACATCCATATTTAAGTGAATGCTCAACAGACGTTCATGTCACGAAGGAAGTGCTGTGCCACGCCTTTGTACTATTCTGTGTGTGTCACGTGATACAGTCTCTTCAGCACCTGAAATAGGACTGTTGCAACTGAGCAACTCAAAACTTAATTATTTATGCTGCCATACCCTAAATGAAGACCATTTCCCCCCTTGCAGGTTCTGCTGGATGCTGCATTTCTAAAACTCTAGCGCCTTTTAAACTGGGAAGCCAAAAGGAGAAAGGCAGAGGGGTAATGCCAGAGGAGAAATACTTTCTGAAATACATGGCATCAGCCAGGCAGCTAGTACCATGCTTTCCATATAAGTACACAGTGATAGGAAGGGCTCAGGAAAGATCTGACTCTGCATCTTCATGGAATATCTTGCCACACTCCATCATTCTTTGACATCTGCATCCATTTGTAGGGTGACTATGGACTCATCAGAAACATGTAGAGATTAAAATGTCATGTCACATCATCAGGCATGTAAAAAGTAGTGCTGGAAGGCATGTAAAAAGAAATTTGCATGTTATTTTATGTATTTGGCAGCAGACATGTGAAGTGTGTTGCTTTCAGAGATGTCATGGGGAGACAGTATTAAAGAAAGATTCGTTGTTTTCTTACTAAGAAAGACTAGAAATGCTTGAATATTCAACTCAAATTTTAATGACACTGATCATCATAGCAGTCAGTATCATTTATTGAATCTTTCCTGTCCTTAAGGCCCCATGCTTAGGATCATCCATGCTTTGAATTTCAGGTGAGAATGTCACTATCAGAGATAAACTAGTAGACTGGAAAGCCGGCGGTCTCACTGGGTAAACTCTTTCTTATCTTCTTAAGTGAAATTTCCCAAAGGCTCTCAGAGGAGCAGTCAGTGAAGAGATGGCCAGGAGATAGCACCCAGCATCAGTAGAAAAAACACATGCCGTTGTTGCAGGGCCACATCTGAAGCAGAGTGTGTCTATTTCTTAATGACACTGAAGACACTCAACTCTTTCCTGCTTTGTGTCTGGTGTCCACAATTATTAGCAAGGCAGATATTAAAATTTGCCAGGTCTTTTAGTTTGCACGAATAACTTGATTTCCAGATACATTTGAAGCATTTTTTTTTTTGTAAGGGCCCATAAGGTTTAAAAGACATCAACCCATTTTTCTCTCCCTAACATTATCACCTTTCTCTTCCGTTCGGTCTGTAATATAGGAATAGAATTGCTACAGATTAGTGTAGCTTTAAGGACACAATGAAAGCCTTGGCTGTCTGTAATATCTATCTTATGGTGCCTGGAAATAACTTCAGGGAGTTAATTATTAAATAATCAATAACAATATCCCTTTAGCAATACTGTATGTGCCAGAATCTAACTCAGACCTTGGCACAGAAAACCCACTCAGTAATTGGTTTCTTCCTTTTCCTAGTGTTAGCTCCTTTAGAATGAGATTATAATACAAAACCCCAGTTATACATAAATTTAGCCAAATGCTTTCCATTCTAATTCCAAGTCACAATAGAAAGTAAAAACCGTGCATGGCTGTGCTTGGCAATGATTGTCAATTCTGGCCTTCGGAAGGTTTGCTGTGTTTTACAATAAAAGATCCACAATCATAAGTTAATGAGATTGGAGTCAAGTATCTAAAGAAAATACACACACACACACACACACACACACACATTTTAATAAAAACAAACTTATACTTATAAAATTATTCTTTGACTTAATGGAGTAAAACAAGATTGGGAAATAATTTTAATTTTATGCATACTTAAGAGATTGGCCCCACAGACTGAATAATTTGCATGTTATATTTTTGTAGCAGATACTATGTAGCCATTAAGGAAAATAGGAAAGTCTATAAGTATGAATGAGGACAGAGATACAAAATATAGACTTGCCTGAAAATAACCAGGTACATTAAATTAATAAAAGCTAATTATAATTTAAATAATTTTCAAATATATTCACAGGAAATATAAAGTTGTAGATGTTATGAATTACGTTTAAATCAATTAATATCTCTATCATCTGGTATCTCACATGCGCACAAAGCAATTAATGTCTGTTACCTCTTAGGAGGGTAGAGACAAGTAATTTATAATATAGTTTGTGTTTCTTATATATTTTAAATTTTCTAATTGTAAACATACAGTATTTTCTAAAAATATCATCCATCACATGAGCATTGACCTTGTAAGCATTTCTGTAAATAATTTTCTATGCTAATAAACCAAAATATATTATTTTATAGATATTTTTACTTTAATGATGAAAAGCTTAAACTAGGTTATTACTTTCTTTGCCAAATTCTCAGCATCAAATGCTGAACTTCTAAATAGATGCCTTTGAGAAAAAAAATAGGTCACCCTTGGCTTGGGAACTTAACAGCATGGTCAGACAAATACCAAATAGGCAAGGTTATACACCTGCCCCCCAAAAACATCACAGATTTTCTTCAGAGCAACAGAGCCCATAGTAACATCCACTTAGTTATTATAATTCCACGAATCTCTAGCTTCTATTTTCCTCTTGATTCAAACTCAAAAGAGAAATGTACAGAAACCATAAAGCTGGCTTGAATGAGTTCTCCTTGAACCTCACTCAGAGCTCCACTGAAGTCTGTGTATTATCATGACCACTGAAAACCCCTCTCACTTCAAAAATATAGCATTGAGTATACTATGTTAAATAGGTTTTAAAATTTGAAGTTTAAGTTTGAGGGTATAATGCGGTATAAGCCTAGCATCTTTCCAGACATAGGACATCTATAGCAAAAGATCCTAGGCTCGTATCCACTCATCCCCTACCCCTCTTGCCTTAAAATGAGACAGTGTGTAGTGCTGTCCTTTCCCTTGGGGTAGAGGGATGACAGCTACACTGGCATATGAACTGCCAGTCATTCAACTTTAATGGCTTGATAGGCCCTTGGCAATTGCTCCTTTGGCCCAATGAAGCAGGCATGAGTATGAATTTCAATTGTGTCCTCTTCATACATAAAGACCAAGTCAGCATTGACAAGCTTTGATAAACTGGGTGTCAGACAGTTAAGACTTGTCTAGCATGCAAAAATTCATGAATTTAGCACAGAAGACCTGGCCAGTCCATGAGGACCAGGAAAGATTCTGAGTTTGAGAGGTTTCCTCACATTCTTAAATACAAAGTTCAGGAAAGTTGGATTGGCTCTCAGAATGTTGAAAGAAACTGTTGTGGTGCAGTATGCACCATATTTCTTTTGTGTACGATGTGTAAAACACATACAAACACATTTTTATACATTATTTTCAATGAATACATCTTAAGACAAATTATTTTCCTCATTGAATAAAGAAATGTGTTTGTTGTGTGGCTGATACCTGTTACGAAGCCAAACCTCATAGTTGGAAAACTACTGTACTTTAAAACCTGATTCTATGGATTACTGACTCCATGGAGTATTTCCTGAAACTCAGGTGTCAATGACCAAAGTATTTTCTAGCATTTCATATTCTTTGCTCTTAATGGTAACTCAGTGTCTGTTTACTTAAAAGTGTAGAGTTTCAGTAGGAAAATAAGCATCTTAAATGTCATAAAATTTGTACATTATTTTATCATGGAAAATCATCACAATATTCCACATAGATACTCTGTTGGCAAACATTAGGTAACAGTGCCTGCTAGAAATAATAATAGCTGTGGGCCACAAAAGACTGTCAACATCTCCAAGATTACCAAGGAGACAGTTACAAACCATGGAATGTACTGTGTTCTGTATTTTTGATGGGTGTATTCACTGATTATAGCCCCTTGTCCTAGTAGGCTTTCTGTTACTGTGATCAAACACACTACGAACATAAGTAACTTTGGGAATATTTGGCTTGCATCACCCAGTCACAATCCATCACGGAGGAAGCCAGGGCAGGAACTCAAGCAGGTCAGGAAACTGGAGGCAGGATGTGGAGCAGAAGCCATGGAGGCGTGCTGCTTACTGGCTTCTTCTCCATGGCTTATTTAACCTGCTTTCTAATGCAACCTAGGACCACTGGCCCCAGAGTGGCACTGCTTATTTAGTGGTTGAGGCTTTCCTCCATCAATCATTAATCAAGAAAATGTGCCCCAGACTTTTATACAGGCAACCAGATGGGAGCATTTTCTCATTTGGGATTCTTCCCAGGTGACTCTACTTTGTGTTAAATTCACAAAAACTTAACTAGGACACCCTTCTATTGATCACAGAAATCACCACACAGCCAAAAGTCATCATCTGGGGAAACACAAGTCCCATGGAATATACTGAATCTCATGCATCAACACAATGCTAGCCCTATTAACTGTAAGGAGTTAAAGTCAAGCCATATATGTCCACATTTCCCCGTGGAGCTGGAGTTGCATGGGTTGTGGGTTGCTTGATATTGGTGTCAGGAACTGAACTTAGGTCCTCAGCAAGATCCGTACCTTTAACGACTACTAAGCCATCACTCACGTTGATTTTATTATTATTTTTTTAAATCATGGAAACTAGATATAAGGCAATTTTATGATTTGCCCCAGATCTCCTAGCTTTGAGTGTTATAGACAGGATTTAAACCCAAGTATTCTGAGTCCACAGGGGGAATGCCTTAGCTATAACAATGCAGTGCCTCTATGGATGTCTGTGGTGGCTCTTCACAGTGTCCCTTTCCAAAATCTTACTTTCTTGACCGTTACTGATCTTTCATTGTTAAGTTCCAGCCCTAGTGAAGAAACAGAATTACCTAAAGCATATACTTAAAAGTAAGTAACCTAGTCCTGTCCACAAGATATTTTGATTTAGTACTAAATTTAGTTTCAAAAAGAATGGCACAATGGGCAACTGGACATATAGCTTAGTAAATAGCATGTTGCCCAGCATACCAAGGCCCTGGGTTCAATTCCTAACACTCAATAAGTCAAATATTATGTTATACCTTTAATTTCAGTACTTAGGAGATCCACCTGTGCTGCTATATAAGACCCAGTATCAAAAAGGCAAGCAAAGAAAAATCCAGAAATTCTGATGGGTTGATGCTTTAAGGACTCATATTTGGGAGCCATTGGTTAGAGCTCCTGTAATTCAGAGGATTGCTTAATTTATTAGAGAATCTACCTGGGAGCATACTGTTCGTGAAAGGAAGAAGGATGCATATGGGAGACAGAAAAATGGGTAACTTAATACCTTGTCCTAACTCTCACACAGTAAAGTCCCTCAGGACAAACACCAGGTACTATAACTCCGATGTGGACTCTTCCATGACAGGTAGAGTTCTTCTAGAAGCATAGTAAGTGCTCAGTTAATATTTAATTTTTTGACAATTTAGTATTTTTTAAAAAGGCAACAAACGTTTGGACTATTGTCTACTGCTCTGATGATGAAAAGTGTCACTATATTACCATACCATGGTAACTGGAGGATCTGGAGACACTCTATTCACTACACTCACACGCAGAAAGGAGAAAAGCAAAGAAAAAAAAGTCAAGCAAAGATTGATGTCTCGTTGTAAAAACTATATATCAAGGAAGAGGTCAAGTATGATTCGCTATGCTCATTTCTACACATTCATACACCAATGAGTGTGTTTTTAAAAATTT
This sequence comes from Apodemus sylvaticus, assembly GCF_947179515.1. Classification (NCBI taxonomy): domain Eukaryota; kingdom Metazoa; phylum Chordata; class Mammalia; order Rodentia; family Muridae; genus Apodemus; species Apodemus sylvaticus. The sequence goes on along the minus strand of NC_067476.1, from coordinate 106,944,004 downwards.
CTTTTAGATTGGTTTTATAGGCCCATCATTTGAATCTACCATTTGCCTCAGCCTAATTAGTCAACACCAGACTACTGGGCAAACCGTTTTAAAACCTCTTAGCATGCCATTTAAAAGGGATGGTAGATTTTCCACTTGAAACTTTTTTTAAAGTTTTTATTTACTTATTTTTTAAAGCATTTCTGGAGAGCCTTTTTCGCTGTTTGTTACTGAAAAAATCAGGAACACCATTTTGCTATTGTTGGTGTTTGGAAGCTCCCCCGGTGGGAACTGTTCTCTGTGACAGGGTTTTTGCTGCTTGGGGAGGGGAGGAGAGCTGTAGGAAAGCTTTTGAACAGACAGGAATGTTAATACTTAGGCAAACATGTTAATACAGGAGGCCTTCTGCATTTGTGGATTCAACTACCCTGAGAAGACATGTTTTAGCTTTTTCTGCATAAAAATTGTACAGACTTTCTCAGTCTTTGTCACCATCTTATAAACAGTCCTATAACACTTATTTGTATAACATTTGTGCTGGGTTAAGTACAATAACCAAAAGAAAGAAGATTTATGGTGCATGGGAGGACATGTGTAGGTTATTGCAAATGTTCCACTTTGTTCTCCAAGGGCCTCAACTGTCCACACATTTGGGGTGTGGGAGGAGAGGCGGCACGAGGAATTGTCTTAAGATGATGGATGGAATAGCTGTATTCTAAAGCTGATAAAATAGAACTCACAATTTTAAGAAATGAACCAAGAGAATATGGGGAAAAGAGTAGCCACAAGTCTGTATGTAATAAACACAAGCCAGCAACTGCTTTCTAAGATGGGACGTTGGTACTCCTTAGACATGAGAATTTTACAGACGTGACACTCACTGAACATAAAACTCAAGGAAAGCAGACAGTTGGAGGAAAACAGCTGGAATCATGCATGTAGGGAAGACATCTAAACAGAACATGTAAATTTTGTCCCTTTCAAGGAATTGCTGGTATATTGTCATTAACTGATACTGTGGTCCTTTCAAACCAGTTCCCTTACCACTACCCCAGCACATGTCTCTCCCCTGGCCTAGATTCCCTGGCCATTATGTCATACAGACATTGAGAAAAAAATACACAAGGAAGTAAATGGGCATCAGTTTGCTGTTATGACCACAAGGCTAAGAGAGCCATGAACCACTGCACTGAATTTTAGTTCTGGAAAAGTAGTATGCTTGGGAGTGAGGGGTAAAAGACAGGCCCAGCTCTGTGCTTAGACTGTGAGACCTAGGACATAAAGGGGAGCCATGCCCTGAAGCTCCCCACAAGGCTAGAGAACTTTATACCAACACCAGTTACCAGTTTAGTAACTATGAGCAAGAGTTATCTCCTAGATCAATCTACAGAATGATCAGATCCAAAACAATTCTCTTTGCTTTTATTTCCAGAAAAGTTGTATTAATATATGCTAAAGGTTTTATGAATTAATTTTTTTGTAGTGGTCAAGGTACATGACTCGAGGCCAGTATCATGCATATTTATCCTTGTAACCCATGTATTCCAGGGATGTTGAAAGAAACTGCTCTTCTCAAGGCCTATGAAATATTAGACTGCCAAGGAATGACACAATCATGTTTAACTCATCCTTTTATGATATTAAACTGGGATAACTTTAGAAGTGTATTGAAATACAACATAAAATGAATAAATGTTAAAATATAAAAATCAATTATTCTTGACTTTTTTATTTACATTTCAAGATGATTTCCCCCTTTCTGCCCCCCACTCCCCGAAAGTCACATAAGAATTTAAAAGAAATTTACTTATATTGATGCACAATTTTATACGTAATATATTTATGTAGATACATGTTGAGTATGTGTAGGAGCATGTGTGTATGGGGAGTTTGCCCATGGATGCCCATGTGCGTGGAACCCAGAGGACACCCTCATATGTCACCTTCAGGAACAGAGTCCGACGCCTTTGAGACAGGACCTCTCATGGCCCTCAAGCTCATGAAACAGACTAGAATTTAATTCAATTTATGTACAACCCACATAAAAATGCTGGATATGGTGGTGCATGACTTTGCCCTTAGCAGAGTCTGGGGATCTCTGGGGTTGGAGGGGCTAGGACTGGATTGAATTAAATTCCTTCTGCTCATGAAGTAAGCATTTTACTGACTGAACTGTCTCCCCAACTCATGTATTAGATTTCATATTTCACAATTTCCAATTACATTGTCTTATAAATATAAACATAACTTATTTTCTCTATGTAATTATTTGAATGGCTCACTACATTGAGATATATTGACATGCCATAATCTATAAAATCACTATCTGTTAGATTTTTAATTTGTCTCTAACTTCTATTTATGTTGATTATGATAAAAATGTCTTTATCTTGTTTTAGTTTACTGAAACATTCCCATGAGACAAGAACTTCAAGGCAGTGTATATGAAAACACTGTGAGTTTTACTATTAGATGGCTGTCTTACTTTGGGGGGGGGGTAGATCTATCCTTTTATTTTATTTTTTTTTATTTTTTCCCTTGCATAAGAATTTTCTCTTATTCAATATATTCTTTATTTACATTCCAAATGATTTTCCCTTTCCAGGATCCCCTCTCCCTGAAAGTCCCATAAGCCCTCTTCCCTCCCCCTGTTCCCCAATCCACCCCATCCTGCTTCCCTATCCTGGTATTCCCCTACACTGTTTCACTGAGTCTTTCTAGGACCAGGGACCTCTCCTTCCTTCTTCTTAAGCATTATTTGATATGTAAATTGTTTCCCGGGTATTCCAAGCTTCTGGGCTAATATCCACTTATCAGTGAGTGCATACCATGTGTGTTCTTTTGTGATTGGTTCATCTCACTCAGGATGACATTCTCCAGTTCCACTCATTTGACTAAGAATTTCATGAATTCATTGTTTTTAATAGCTGAGTAGTATTCCATAATGTAAATATACCTCATTTTCTGTATCCGTTCCTCTGGGTTCTGTCCAGCTTCTGGCTATTATAAATAGGGCCTACATCTGACAGAGGACTAATATCCAAGATATACAAAGAACTCAAGAAGATAGACTCCAGAGAGCCAATAACTCTATTAAAAAGTGGGGTACAGAGCTAAACAAAGAATTTTCACCTGAGGAATATTGAATAGCTGAGAAACACCCAAAGAAAGGTTTAACATCCTTAGTCATCCGGGAAATGCGAATCAAAACAACCCTGAGATTTCACCTCATACCAGTCAGAATTGCTAAAATCAAAAACTCAGGAGAAAAAAGGTGCTGCTGAGGATGTGGAGAAAGAGGAATACTCCTCCACTGCTGGTGGGGTTGCGAGCTGGTACAACCACTCTGAAAATCAGTCTGGCAATTCCTCAGAAAACTGGGCATAATAATACCGGAGGACCCAGCTATACCACTTCTGGGCATATACCCAGAGGATTCCCCAACATGTAATAAGGACACATGCTCCACTATGTTTATAGCAGCCCTATTTATAATAGCTGTCTTACTTTTAAATAGACTTGTACTGATAATGTTTCCACCAAAGTACACACATATCACCATTATAAAACTCATTATTTTGTTATTTGGTATTTATTTTTATTCACTTAAAGAACTTGGTATGGTGGCACAGATATGCTTAATGAATAACCCTCAACAATTTTTCTTTTGACCCTTCTCAGAGCATTTCTGGTTTGCTCTAAGAATTCACTCATAAATCGTTTTGCCCCTGCTTATTCACTGTGAATACTTCATCAAGTATAACTCTACACTGATGAATAGTTAAGCCTCATCTGTAAGTGGGTTATTTTGCTTTGGGAGGTAGCTTTCTCAAGGAGGAAAAAAATCACAAAAGCATACACATGGTCACAGCGTGGCCCAAGAAGCCTATAAACACAGGAGAAACATTAGATCATGCACTGTTTTTCTTTAATAGCATATTTTCAACAAAATATAGTGGGCATCTATAATTATCAGAAATGGTCTTATGAAAACCAATCCTGATTATTGGAATTTATTTTTTCTGGCTTGGTTTCCGAGAGCATGGCCAGGCCAGCCTTGAACTGGTGACCATGCGGCAGCTGGTATATAATCCGAACTATGAATGAGGAAGCAATTTCTGCATTAGTTACTTTCCTATTGTCTAATAAAACCTCAAGACCAATTAAATTTAAAGAAAAGGGAGCTTATTTAAGCTTGTAGTTTCAAGAGAAAAGTCTGTTATAGAGGGGAAGCAGCGGGCTTGGTAGCAGACTCTGTGGCTGGAACACTCAGCAGAAAGCTCAACTCTTGATCTGTAAGCAAGACGCAGAGAGAGCACTGAGAAATTCCCAAAGCCTGCCCCACTGACATATTTCCCCTAGCAAGGCCACATCTCTTAAACCCATCCAAATAGTGGCAACAACTGGGGACAAAGCATTCAAAGGTCTGTGACTCTGGCATGTATGGTCATTGAAACCACCATAGCCTATAGGGACACGGCCATTCAAACATCATAGCTTATTCAGGACATACCTATTCAAACCACCATAGCCTGTCAGGACATGACTATTGAAGTCACCACAAGTTTAAGGTTCCAACCCAGATTATTTCAGAAATAAAAGTTTTGAAAAACTGGGGAGGGAGAAACTATGGTCAGGTAGAAGTTACTTTCCATTTGCGTTGTTTTGGATTTTGTTTGTTTTGTTATGTATCTTATTTCCTAATCTGTGTCTTTCCCTTCTCCCATGGGCCTCCTCTGTCACAGGGCCTCCCTCGGCATTCATAGAGAATGTCTAATCAGTCAGTGATGTCCTGAGCCACGTTTACCTTCATGCCTGACCCTATAAATAGCATGCTTTGCTTTTAAAAGCTTCCAAGTGAAGACACACAAAACCATTCCCCAATAGTCTCACTATCTTTCCAAAGTCTCTGCCTCAAAGCAATAGCATGCATTCGCTGGAGGATTTTAGATACAGCTGACTCTGTAGTGGATGATTTGCACGTCATTTAATTTTACCCTTTCACAATTTCCTATTTATCTAATTTTTCAGATAATTTAAATAATATGATCAAGGTCCCTAAGCTGGTACATTACAGCTGGGAATTACATCTGTGTGTCCTTTAAATGTTCTTTGATCCTGTATTATATTATGCCTTGTTTCCAACTCTGGAGAAAGGACCCCATCTACAATGTGTCCGTGGTACCGTCTGTGCAGTTTGTTGTATGCCAATCAAGGAAAACATCCAGGCAGGTATATTAGGCACTCTAGAAAAATATCTATGCATAGTCGAATATGTGTCAAATGTGTTGACTCAATCCAGAACTAAACTGACCAGGTGATAAGAATTGTCACTACTAAACAGTCACCATTTCTACAGTGGTTGACAGTGGAGTGTTGTTAAAATGATACACAGTCAATTTTGTTGTGATCAATAACCTCTGGTCACACATTTTTGCTATTACTAATCACTGGTCCTTTACATAAGGCAAGATGGCCTCTAGTGAGACAAAACAGGAGTGCCTTCAGAAGACAGGGCCCCGGGAGTTATGTCATTTTGCACTGTTGTTGCCTTAACTGCTTAAGGAATATCTTAAACCCATCACTTGTAGTTTTTTCAGAGTTGAACATTACTGAGATCTTAAGCAAAGGTTGCTCATAAGTGACCTCAAAAGATACAAACATGAAAAGTGACCTCAAAAGATACAAACAGAAAAAGTGACCTTTTGTGTCACTCTGGGTTCCTGAAGTCTATTCAGATGCCTTCTCTCCCAGAGCACGTTTGCTGCGAACAGCTCATGGTTCCTGCTGGGATCTCCAGCTTTCTATATTTTATGTCTCATCTACTCAGTAAATGCTTCCTTTTTAACATAGACTTTCAGCAAAACTGTTGACACACAACACTAGTTTGCATCAACTTCAGTCCTTTAAATTAATAGAACAGAAATCTGCGGATTCCCACAGTGTCCATAAACAATTGGATTTACCCAAGGACTTTTAAAATGCACAAACTAGTTTTACTTGGAACAGCACATGGTAGGTCAAATAGGTAGATAAAGAATATGGAAAAAAAGAAATGGGGTTTAAATTATTTTTTGGAAAAGCAACTTTAAAAATCACTTAGGGACTTAGTCACATACACTTGATCACTTTTTGTTCTCATTCTCAAATAGATGAAGAATCTTGTCTGTGGAAAATATCACTGAAACACATTTTGTACCATCGTGGGTACAGACTGGAGAGCTTAGACAGTTTGATTTCATGAATTCTTTGGCTCCATTGTTTTACAGTAGAGGTAAAATAATAGACCATCTTCTTCAGCAATTGATAGTGATACACTTCTGTTAATTTTGAATAACGTTTGTATTATTAATACAATCCTTCTGCAGTGACTCTTAGTAGACAATTCATTAGAAAACAGAAAACTCAGGGTCAACAGACAGACCATTAATGTCTTTTATATTTACTATGGTCCTATTTTTATTGTTTTAAAAGCATTATCCGTCTATTTCTTAGGTAAATTAAAGTCTATGAATTCTGCAAATGAGTTTGGTCTAACAGTGCTACCCTGACATATGGTAGAGAGTTCAGTAATTCATGTCATTCCTCCTTAATGGTTTTATTTGAAAAGTCTCTTTGTAGAATGCAATGTTCATTCGTTTTACTTTAGGAAACACTGTATACATATTGTTCTCTGCACACAAAGCACCATAATGTAGAGACAAATTATTTGGAAGTAAATTAAAAAGACTGAATATTTCAAAATGCAAACCACTCAAGTATTCTCCTAAGAAAACAAACAAGGCAAGGCGAGCACGGCTCCCCTCAGCCCTGGAAGACACAGCACACCTTGAACCCTGCTCGCACGCCTCTCTCACAGCTTCCTCTCTCTGCACATCCCTTCTCAGAAAACCACAAAGCCCCAGGGAAGCAAGAATTGGGAAATCATCTTACTGTGTTGCAAATTTGTTTTTTTCCAAAATGATGTGTACTTTGTAATGAAGTTTGAGGTGGAATCCCAAGTTAATATGAGAAAATACTTTTCTTCTTATGCATATGCATAGTGTACAATGTATCCCATGATGCTCACAGAGTGATTAACACCCTCCCCCTGCATTTTATACTCACTCTCAGTGTATCAGCATGAGTGGGATGGCACAGGTGAGAGTGTGTGCACCAGGCTGATTTTTCTGTTGACTTTACTCCAGAATTGGAAGCTCCCTGGAATATGGAATAATTAATGTTTTTATTCATTAGAGTAAAAAAGGTAATAGTAAGTGTTGCATGAGACACTAAGATGTGAGTTGAGAAGAGCACTTTTAGTTACTCTGGTTTATTTTATGATTTCAGTAAACATATGGTTTCTACAGATATCTGAGTTTTATAAAAGGCATTATTGCAGGCACAGAAAGGCTTATAAGTCCCTCCTAAGAACCACTTAAATTTGTTCAACAGGTTAGTGATATTTCTCCCCTGTCCCTTATATTCTCAACATACTTTGTATAAATATATCCATCCCTCCCAATGATACAACAAAATCAATCTAGCAGATATTCACACAAAGTGTTGGGAACCTATAGCAGAACACCACACTCTGGCCGACTTTCCCATGTCTCCCATCAATGTAAAGGCATAGGTAACATCCTCATGTCGCTTCCTTGAGAAACCTTGCAAGAGTGCCAGACCACTTTATTCCCTTTCAGAGGTTTAGTACAATCAAGTGATGAAGACCATGGACCCTGAGGGTCAGCACAATTCTTCATCAAGCTGCTGAAAGCTGAACACACCACTAAGCTCTCAAAGCCCGTGCCTCCACCTGTCATGATAGTAGCTTAACATGAGAACCAACCAGACCATAAACTAGCGGGCCACATACAGGACACGCAGTATGAATTTAGTGCGGTTCCCACTTTTATTATTAGGTATCCCAGGTTACACTTTGCTTCCACATAATAAAAATGCCCTATAGTAAGCCTCACATGCTGATTCTAAGAAGGCATTAGAGGACAGCTCTTCGTTCAGTGCACCTTGACAGAAGAGGCATATTTGAGGAGTGGTTTCTCAGGTAGAGATAAATATGGGTGAAGACAAGGAAAAAAATTTATTTCTAACTCTTTTATAGGGTTTTACATTAATTTTTATTTTTTAACATCTCTAATGTTGATACTTAGTTAACTGATAGTTATTGAGTACGTGGTTTATTTCAGGTATGGTAGTCAGCACTGGGGGATTCTGCAGCAGCTCAAACATCAGTGGTTCAGAAACATGCTGAGGTCTCACCTCCTACTTTCTAATAGTCACCTTCTCACTGTGTCACTGGACATGTTCTTTCCTCTATATGTGTACATGTCTGTCTATCTGTCTGTCTGTCTTTCCCATATATCTCCTTTTAGGTACTCCTTTTAGGTAGTTAAGTTTCACTCTAAGTGAATCCCTTCCTCAAAGGCAGTGCTGTTGTCAAGCCATCATATTCCAAATATTTAGAGTTTCAACATATGTTTTTTAAAGGGAGGTCTATACATGTGTGCATGCATCCCCCCCCCACTTCGCCTCCCTCCCTAAGGCACGGGTGTGAGTTGCTAACAATTCTTATCTCCTTAAGCGCCATTCTTCCTCAGACTGTCTAGCAAGCACCTGTCAGGGAGAGGCTTAGTTGGTTCCAGGAACTGTTCAGTCCAGGCAGTGCTGTCCATGGTTGGAAATGAGAGCACCTGACGCCACCCATTTTCATAACTCTCTGCTTCACCCTAATACAATTCTCTCCATTAGACAATAGGTCCATTTATCTATCTGAACATATTTTCTCACTCAAATATTCAGTGGAAAGATTTCAAATAAAGGGACTACAAACTAAATACAAACCAACAATTGGACTCCCAGATGGCCACTTCCAAAGACCTTCTGCGAGGATGACCTCCAGTGGGGGTGTCTGCTCATGGACGAAGCGGTGGTGGAAACACCACAGAGGCTTTGTGTCTGTCTGTTTTGCATTTCAGCCCTAAGAGTAGTGTTTTGAAAGCAGGTCCCTTCACAGTGAGGGACTTCCAAATCCACTCACTGAAACATCACAATGTAGGCTCTGGGAGCACTGAAGAAGCAGAGCCATACAGCTGTCCTTCCTGCTGTCCATAAATGTGTCTGTAGGTCATCTCTCACCAACAGGCTGCCAAATATCGATGCCAGTGAACTGGGATTAAAATGTGGGACCCTGGATTCAGAAGAAACTGGATTTAAATTCCTATCTTAGAAATTTATTAATATGTTTCATCCTCACTATAACCACAGAAACAAAACCCAACGAAAGCATTGTACCCTATTGTCAGAATGAATCCAGGTCACTGCTTGAACTCTGCCACTGACAGAAGCCTCTTTACGGAACAGTTGGCAAACAAGGAAGGCAAGACCCTGCTCTCCCCAGCAACTGCGCTGCCATTGCAATGCCTTTGCCATTGCAGAAGAACAAGATCAGGGAGAAGACCAGATCTGTACTTTTTTACTTTTACTTTAATTTTAAATGCATAGATACAGATGTTTATATTTATCTCAAGCAACATAACACTCTGAGGGTTTATTTCTCTCACCTCTGAGGGTTTATTTCTCTAGACATACTAGCTTAGTGTTTTTTTTGCTAGTTTAAGCAGTATCTCGCAGTTAAATATTGTCCATATTGAAAGCTAAGCCTTTAGCAAGAGTGTTTATAAGGACATTTCCTGGATGACGTTGTCTTTCCATGGTGCATACACAGGTTCACGTGTCTTCCTTTCTTCTCCAAGCTAATCTCTGACTTGTAACAGAGCAGTGAATGGAAAGCAGCCCCATCCATGGTGTTGAACTTGGACTGCTCCCAGTTTCCTCACAGAAGAATAGGAAAAACTTGTTCTCACACAATGAATTTGGGATAAAATTCAAAATATTTAGCAATGGGTGTGTGACAGCATGAACCAAGAAGCACACATGTCAATCCGATACAAACAAAAGGGGTCTAGACAAACGAATGCAGGTAGGCCATTGACAGACTGCTAGACATTATGACTCTAACTATTGGAGTGCGAATGTCTCATCTAGAGTTATGGAAGTTACCCGCTGGTGCCCTTCACTGGTATCAATACCCACAACTACTATTAGAAGTCCTCGAAATTCCATCCTATAGCAGTTAGCTCTTTAATTCAAATCTTAGTCACTACAAAAGCACCACATGCTCCCATTGGCACATGACTTCGGGATCTTCCTTGGGGGCTTTATTGACTAATGTACTAGGCTATTCTTATAATTCACTTCTTACTTAGGTCACATTGCAGCTTCTCCTAAAAACCCTCCAGTCCCAACAAAGATAATCCAGAAGGCATGGCACTTAGAACTCACCTCTCCCCTTTATCTACTCACGTTTCTGACCTTGAGTTCAAGGAGGGGGACCTCTTGTCTTCGTAACACTAGTCTTGCTTTTTTTCTGCCACGGTGAATTATGGCTCCTGGAAAAATATGGTTTTCTCGTTCTCTGCCTCATCTTATTCACTCTACCCATTGGGAAGTATTACCACCCTCCCATCTATCCTAGAGTCTTGTTTCTTCGATTTCTTCTCAGGTTAAATAGATTTAGAAATTTTTTTCTTTCAATTAAGAGATGGAATATTTTCTGACAAATTGGTGTTTGCATCCATAAGTAAATAAAAACTGGGAGACTAGTGAAGTCCTTGTAGGAACTTATGTGCCATCAAAGGAAACTCTGGGCTTGTTGGGAATTGGCCTTCTCTTGCTGATTTTGCTGGGATCATTAAATCAGGCTGTGACCAAACAGTCTCGGATTTATTTCAGTCAACTACTCTCATCCCCCTCCCCCCCCCAAGTTCACATCTTGCTTTAAGACTTCACAAAATAACAAGACAAAATTCTAATACTTAAATTAAAAATTCAAATAAAGCAAGTTAGATTGACAGCCTACTCAAAGGCCTCAACCTAACCTGAAAAGAGAAGTGGAGAGGCCTATCCCCGCCATTCTCCTAATAGTTTACTACACCATCAACTTTCAGAGACAAAATTCATTGTTGGCTAACACTTTAAAATTTCAGCAAATAATGAGCCAGTAATGCTAGGTTTTTTACATGTCTAGAATTTAAGGCTCTGTATAGAACACAAGCTTATATCCTCACAGGCTGCCTTGAGAGAATCAAATCTCACAGGTGTTGAGAACAATTGTTCTCAGTAGTTACCTAGTGGAGTCTGTTGAAGATGTTACTAACCATGGCCCAAAGCCAAGTACAGGTGACTTGTAAGTCTAAACCACTGCAAATCAAAGTGTGAATTTAGCCATACTGACAGAGAAAAGCTTTTTAAACTCATAAGTGACTTTTTTTTCCCTCCACAGTGCTAAGATCTACTATATCCTATTCATGTGTCGTTTTCCAGCATTTAGTATCTGGCACTTTTCCCAGTTACTAAAAATTCTCATGAAAAGAAGCAGCCACACAAATGCAAGCTGACAAGCCTAAGATCCTTTGTTGGTTTTCTTCCATAATTGATATTACATGTATATTTAGAATACATGGACACTGCAGCCCTGTGCCAGCAGCTCATTCTAACGTCTTTCACATTCTCTTGAATTGTGTGCAACTTCAGCAGTTTCTAATCATCTTACTTTTAAATACCTCTGCTTACAAAATGAAAAGGCTTACAGCTTCATTTAAATTAAGACATTCCACACAGCTCTGCCTGCATTCTTTCAAAATACTCAGTCAATTAACATAAGCTACCTTCTAGAGAGGATTTGCTTTAAGTCAGGTGGAAAGAAATATCATTTCAGAACGAAAGTAGAACAAAGCCATGAAATAGATAGAAGATCAAATAACGGAATAAATTTTAAGCTTGTTTAATTTCCCCATATTTTAGGAGAAAGTATGTGTCTGCTTCTAAAGTGTTCTCCTATAGATTGTTTCTGGGCATACACAGTCTGCCGGGGCAGCTCTAAAGGGGACAAAATATCCAAAAATATAGCAGCCTTTTCTATCAGATGACAGCCCAGAAAGTCTCTGCAGATTCCAAAGTACTGCAGGCTCAATCACCCTAGGGTGCAGTGAGCTGAATCTCAGTTCATCATTCCCAGGGAATCAAATGTGCTGAGAAACAGTTCTGAGTCTGGCAGTGTTAGAAATGCTCGAAACCAGAGCCTGTCTAACAGCGGGGCCAGGCTGCCACCTGGAGGACAGCGGGAAACACAGCCCCACAAATGCCTGTCTGCTCCCAGCAGTCACAGACCCTTTGGGCTGAGCTAAGCTCCTCATGCTGTTCTACTTCCTGACAAAAGGCTGAGCCTTTCTGTCCCTCGGTTCATCGATTAGTGGACCACGTGGAGACAGAGTCAGTAGGTGAAGCCAGGTGCCCCATAGCCATTGCTTCCCCTCTTGCTCTCCTTACAGACTCAAGGGTGGGGAGGCTCACTCTTGAGCACATCTTTTCTCTTGTCCACCCACTTTGTTGGTTATTGTTGTGGGTCTTATGTGCTATTTTAGAAGCAGAAATATTACGTCGCTTTTCAAAATGTCTAGACTCTGTATGAAGCACTACATAGAAGAAAAGAGAAAACCACAGCCTCAAGGTGTGTTGTTCACACAAGTGAGTACTGGGTACTGTGTGGAGCTCCAATTCAGTCAGGATCACACAGAGAAAAAGACCCAAAGAGCATCTCCTGTAAGGGGAGAATTCTTTAGAGTCTGTTGAAATCCAATGGGACAAATCCCCAATCCCCATAAAAGCAGGATGTACACATGGATATTGTGTACAAAATTTTTCCAATCTCCATTTCTCTTATGTAGGAAAACACAGTAATCACTCCATTTTATCACATTGTGAAGGAGACTGAAATTATACTAATCAACAAGTAAAGATGATATATAACTCTCAATACAAGTTTTTTGAAAGCCAGACTTATCCAGATAGGAAAAAGGCAGGACACTGAATACCAACTGCCCAACTGCCAAATCAGGCAGGAGAGAAAACACTGAGTCAGGAGATGCTCCAGGGCAAGCTGTCACCTTGGGCTGTCACCCTGCTATCACCATGGGCTTCATTCACTTCTTTCAGAAGTCCACACCTACCTATTTCCCCTCCTGTGTCCCTTGCTCCTTCTTTCACAATCCTTGATCACTACTCAAAAGAAAATACAGCACTTACTGCCAACATAGCAAACAGGTTTGTTTTAGTTGGTTTTGGTTTTGGTTTTTAGTTGGTCCCTGCTGGATGTGCTGTGAGGTTAAGAGAGCTGTAGTGACACCTCCTGGCAAGGCCAAAAGAGCGCTGCCTGCCATAAAACGCTCCACATTGTCACAAATTTATGATCAGAAACAATGAAGAAAATATTTTCCCACATGTACTGTTTTGTGATAGAAAAATAGTCCATCTGTAGAGAGACACACAGTCACAATACTCGTATCCATGTTTGAATGACTTTCATTTTTTAAAAAAGTTGAGTCCAAGGAAGAAGATAGCCATGTGTTTATTTTATGATACCCAATAAATAAAGCTGGTTTATATTCTCATCTGGGTATTGTGTACAGAAAGCAACATTGTCTAATGCTAAGCAGTAAAATTCTATAGAACTTATTTTAAAATTATCTTTGTGCAGTATTTCTATCTGGGCTCTTTGTGAGTCTGCTATTTCTCTTGAATGTCTGGACAGTCAATCCCCTCAAACTTCCACCTCACCCCCAGCTGCCTCCCTATCTCCCTGGCCTGAAGCATTTTCAATCTAGAATATTCTTATTCACTGGAATCTTCCACTGAATAAGAATATTCCAAATTCTCTATCTCTTTCAAAATGTACCACCTGTGTTTGAGAAGCAGCTTAATGCCCTACATACCAGAGCTAAAATAAAAATAAATATTATTATCAAATTTCTCACTCTTCTCAGACCTTGAAAATATTAATAGTGCTCTAGAAATATACTAGGCATCCTTCCTCCTTCCATGTAGCTTACCCACCCAAACACATATATATACTTAGTTATTACCATATGCTTAGGCTCTAAGTTAGATACAAGGAACATGCACGCACACACAACCACCACCACCACCACCACCATCACCAAAACCAAACCAAACCAAAACAAGAAAACCAAAATCACATGGTAGACATTGATTGACCTTGTATGGCAGGATTTAAAATTTAGTCATCAGATACAGAAAAGCATTAAGTGAGAGACAGGCTCAAGTGGTGATATGATTTATGAAAGAAATGAATGATAAAAGAATGGCAGGAGTCTGTGGATAGCAAAGTCAAGGAGAGACTTCCAGAAAAGCAGTAGCAAGGAGTCTGCGGCAGCACAGGATTTAATTTTTGTAGAAATAATAAGGAAACCATGAGTGGCCAGTTGAAGTTGATGAATATAGTCATACAGATGCCCTCAAAATGCAAGAAGACACTTCCAAATGGTTTTCAAGGGATGGGTCTTGACAAATAGCTATGGCATACGTCTTTGCATTGTTTCAGATCATCACTTGGTTCTTTAGACAACTTCAGAAGGTATCTATTGACAACCTCAATTTTACAGATGGAAAGAGAAATGAAGCAATGAATGCCCCCACCCGAGTCTTATAGCCTAACTTGGAAATGGAAATGCTAGGACTCAGCACAATCCCAGGGCCCATGTATCAAACTGTACAATTACAACCTCTCAGATGATTGTTTGGGCAAAAGCAAGAGTGGGAAGAAAGCCTATAGGAAGACAGGACAAGGTTCATCCCAGAACTGATGACCAGAAGGTCAGTGGAGGAGATGGAAAATTAAGTGGGTTTATTATATGTCTGTACTGAAATCCAATAAGGACCTGTTGGAAGAATAGATATCATGGGCCAAAGAATGCCTGCTGGGGTTGGAGCTTTTGAAGATAGTTTAATCATACTACAGAGATGGCTTTCCACCAGAACCTCTCACCACTTTGTCTTTAAACTGGGCATAATTTTAAAAGGGTTTGCTGTATATAGTATTATTCTTTTGGTGTTCAATGGGACACGTTTCTAATATCATACATTCTTCTGATTCTATTTATGTACAAATATAACATTTTATCCTATATTAGTGAATTTTTGCATTTTATATCACATCATCATTTATTTTTTGTTTGTTAAAAATGGTTATAAACACTGCTTAATATTCTAGTAGGGGATGCTATTTAGCCATCCCTCTCACATAACATGGACAAGACAATGAGTTCAATCCCCAGTCCTACAAAAATTTTGTCATAAGAACATGCTATAATTCATCTTCTTTTTGTTATTCTTCTTATTTTTTCCCTCTATCTTTTGGTTGGCACTGTTTCTAATTTTGCACTTGTCTTACTAATTCTGTTCATATAAATATTTTTATTGAAATCATGATTGTTTCCTAAGGCTAAGCAAATAAACATGAAATGTGAATGTCATTCATTAATAAATTACTTATTTTTACATTGCATTTCAGCACAACCATTGAACAAATGCGGATTAGCTGACAGCTAATGCTGGTGGGTGGATCGATGGAGCAGTAGGTGTTCATGAAGGCTATTTTCTGATGATTTTCATATTTACAGTGGAAAGAAGATAGACCTTCATCTGAGAGGGATGTATACTCAGAGGAGTGTTCCTAAAGTGAAATTGTCCTGCTGTTTTCCAGGATAATTAATGCAGCTAAGGATAAAGTCAGATTATCTGAAACCAGTGACCCCTTAAGGCCATGGTTTGTAATTTCTATGGCATGTTCAGTTGCACAGGTGTTTGCAATAGAAGAAGTTAGATTTTTATTAGGATCAAACATCCAAATCTTCGTCTCCATGAGGATGGCCACCATTACTCCTCTACAATTTGCCTTATCTTCCCTCCTTCTAAGCACCCAAACTGAGAATCGCGTCCTGCAGACATGCCCACAAGGCCTGAACTGGTCTGCGCTCTTCTTTTGCTCATTCACGTTCAGTCCTTTCTTCCCACATTGCTTGAGGCAATGGACCTTCTTCTTTCCCCTTTTCTTAATACTCATTTCTGTTTTTCAATATCTTGTAAGTTCTACTTCAAGTTAATGAAACTTAATTTATTTCTATTTACGAGATACCTTTTCCTTTTAAAACTTCAGCAGAATCAAGAGCAACATCGCCTTGATCATACTCACAGGACAGTCTTATTACTATTGAAGCCACTTGTCAATGACCACTAACAAGGTGCAGAACAGTTTATGTTAGTAAGAAGTCTGGAAATGAGGCATATTTTCACGTCCATGTGTGGCTTGTTTGCAACAGTTAGAGTGTATATTTAGTTTTAAAATGGCCACAATAACTAAGAGAAACATCATGTTTCTAGGGACATTTTAGAATATCTATACATTTCTAGTACCTTTATGGCAAAAATATTCTCACCTTGCCCCACTTCTTTTACACACACATACACACCCATGCCAAGTTCAAACCAAGTATCAAGATTCTTTCAAATAAAAGTTATCATTTTTCAAAATTAATTTTATTGCTATATGTTTAAATCTTTTATTGTCATTTGATCAATCTGGCAGGCAAAGATAGACATTCTTGGTGGGTAATAATAATAATAATAATAATAATAATAAAACTTTTAACAAGGTTAAAGTTAGTACATGGTGAAGTGCTCTTGGAAGTTGCATTTTTATAGGCAGAAATTACGAAACATCTGTGTAACCTAATGAGCTCAGGCCAAGATGCTGAACATCTGAACAGAACAGACAGAACAAATGAAATACATTTTCCCTTTCCATGGGTTCATGATACCTTTTAGAGGACATATACATAAAATAAAGAAAGCCTGCAGTAGAACCTAATAATTTAGTTTGAGCAATGGAGATACACAACAATTCTTTCATGGCATTCTCAGACACAGTGTATAAGGGGACCTCAAGTGTCATTAGAAAGTAAAATAGAATTTCCACTTACATCTTTGGAAGTAGCTACTCTTCAAAATTAATTCATTTAATAAATGTTCAACTTTGTTACTCATTTTTTCTTGCAAACTTTATTTTATGTGCTCAGGATAAAAATGATATTTTTAAACCCTCAAGTTCAAATCCACCACCCTGCAAATTATTCATGCCTGAACAAGTTGGTGAGGGATATTGTACTAATTTCCAGTCCCTTTAGAAATAATTTGAAGACAAAATGTTACCCAAATGGGATGAATGTTTAAACACCAACCTGAATACACCTGCATGCTGCGTTTGTGCCTGCACTGTGTGGTAGTGTGGTCTATAAATAATCCTTTCGGGTTCCTTGCCAATTAGGACTCATCACCACGTGGCACACAACTTAGATGTCAGCAGTTAATTTGCATGTCAATGAAACAATAATTTGATGAAAATGTAAAGCTTTATGCACTATTTATACCATAATTGGAAGCAGAGTAAGTGTGCTTGTGTGCAGATTTTTATTGTGTTCACTGGTCTCTTTAAAGGCCACATTTAAATGATCAGTGTTGATCATTGTCTGAGATTTTCAGCTTTGGACATCAGATCTGCATTTAAATCATTAAATTATTTTAACATTAACTCTAATTGAGATGTCCGAGGAAAAAGTCAGTCATGTCCACGGAACACTGGAGTGGCAGCGGCTTAGGTTGGGGACTTTAATCCCTTTGTGGCCTTAGCTGCAAACATGTCATCCTGGTGGATAAATTTTTTTCAAGTTTATTTTTCTTCCTTTCTTTCTCCACCCTCCTATCAGATTTTCTATAGTTAAAGGGAACACTTTTGTGGGTGGTCTCTTTAAAAGCTGAAAATGGTAGTTGACTCTAGTACAAAGGCAAACAACCAGTGGGCACTTAAACTTAACTACTGTATTTAAGGGCAGTACTTAGAACAAATACTGTATTTACATGGACAGAAATTTCAAAAGCTGCCAGCCTGGTGGGCTAAGCTTGCTACTGGAATGGCCACACCTACGAATCAGTGCCCTGCAATGTAGATAGTAGAAAAGCTAATGAGCGAGGAGAGGACACAGGTAGGAGAAGGAAAGGAGGGAAGAGGGAGGAGGGAAGGAGGAAGGAGGGAAGGAGGGAGGATGGAAAAGAGAAGCAAGGAGGATGGAGGAGTGAGGAAGGGAGGAGGATAGAGAAGGGGAGGAGGGAGGAGGGAGGAGGGAAAGAGGGAGGATGGAGGAAGGAAGAAGAGAGGAGGGAGGAGGGAAGGAGGGAGGAGGGAAGAAGAGAGGAGGGAGGAGGGAAAGAGGGAGGCTGGAGGAAGGGAGGAGGGAAGGAGGGAAGATGCAAAAGGGAAGCAAGGAGGAGGGTAGTAAGGAGTATAGAGAAGGGGAGGAGGGAGGAGAGAAGAAGAGAGGAGAGAAGGAGGGAGGAGGGAGGAGGGAAGAAGAGAGGAGGGAAGGATGGAGGAGGGAGAGAGGAGGGAAGGAGGGAGGAGGGAAGAAGAGAGGAGGGAAGGAGGGAGGAGGGAGAGAGGAGGGAAGGAGGGAGGAGGGAAGAAGAGAGGAGGGAAGGAGGGAGGAGGGAGAGAGGAGGGAAGGAGGGAGGAGGGAAGAAGAGAGGAGGGAGGAGGGAAGGAGGGAGGAGAGAAGCAGGGAAAATAGGAGGAGAAAAGAGAAAGCAAGAAGAAAAGTCTGAGGAACTGGAGAGGTGGCTGGGGATAACAATGTCGGTTGCTCTTCCAGAGACAGGATTAAGTTCAATTACTACCCATAGGAGGCTCACAACTGCCTTTGACTCCTTCCAGGATTCCTCTCCCCCACCCCAGGCACTACACACATGTAGCACACAAACATCGAGGCATGTAAAACACTCATACACATAAAATAAATGTTTGTTAAAGCAAGCAAGCAAGCAAACAAGGAAGGAAGGAAGGAAGGAAGGAAGGAAGGAAGGAAGGAAGGAAGGAAGGAAGGAAGGAAGGAATGAAGAAATAAAGAAAGAACAAAAGAAAGAAAGAAAGAAAGAAAGAAAGAAAGAAAGAAAGAAAGAAAGAAAGAAAGAAAGAAAGAAAGAAAGAAAGAAAAGAAAGAAAGAAAAGAAAGAAAGGAAAGAAAGAAAGAAAGGAAGGAAGGAAGGAAGGAAGGAAGGAAGGAAGGAAGGAAGAAAGAAGAAGAAAGAAAGAAAGAAAGAAAGAAAGAAAGAAAGAAAGAAAGAAAGAAAGAAAGAAAGAAAGAAAGAAAGAAAAACAAAGAAAGACAATGTGAGTTTCTGGTTCTGTGGCATCATGGACAATTGCCAACATTGCTCTTTTGCCTCCCATTGCAGAGTGCTTGTGTTTTAGGTACTCTGAGGGGAATTCCTTCTAATGGAAAATGTGATTGCTTTGCTGTGCTGCTTCAGTCTTGCTCTGAGGATGACTGACTAGAAGTGTGTGCTGAGTGTCATTAAGAACAGGGCTTGGGCTTTCATTTGAAGACCACAGATATAGGCAGAAGTTGACTCCATTGTTGGTTGTCAATCACATCTTCATATAAAACTGCCTTGAAGTCAGATTCTCGGAATCAGAGTGCATCCCTTGGTTTGCCTACTGGCCCATCACTATTAATCCTCCTTTCAGACCTGTTTATTATATTCTATTTCTAGATGTTTATTTCTATTTATTTTTTCTGTTTATTTCTATTCTATTCCTTCTACTTTGATTATCCCTCTCATTCCACAATCAAAAACAAAATTATATATGCTGACAGAGAACATGATGGATAAGCAGAGTAAGATAAGGATGACGCGAAAAGAGCGCTGTTGCAGATCACAATGTTTGTCTCTGAGCGCCCTCAAAAGCCTACAGCCCTTCCCTGCAAATGCATTTTCCTCAAAAAGGCTAGGTAACATATACATAAGTTATTTAATTGACTGTCTTAGTCTTTATTTCATAAATGATTTCCTTCTCATTAAGTTGATCTTGCTCTTGAAAGAAATATAAAGTACTGTTGATTTTTAATTCAACACTTAAATCAATAACATTTTCTTCAGATTAGTTTACACCAAAGGAAACTAAAAGTACGATTTTAATGAACCTAGCTTAGTCATTTGACTAACATTTCATGTTTTATCTAACTCAAGCAGATTAATCATCAAATAGCTCCTGTTTGGTGAAGATTTATTGAGCAGCCATGGAAGATAACCAATTTGCTAAAAAATTCTGGAAACATTTATTGTCCTATTTCAATTTTTCGATAAATGGAACAGCACTCCTGCCCAAATAGAGAAAGTAAACAAAGAGTGTGGAGAGCCAAGGCCAGCACTGGCCTTCTGCTTATGAAAGTGGAGTCGGGAGAAGCCAAATGCAAGATGTGGGCTTGAACTCTGGACACAGATGGCCCTCAGTGTGCTCCTCCCAGAAAGAAAAGTTCATCTTTCCACCTGCTGAGAGCTGACTCAATGTTTAATGGAAGTTACTTTTCTTCCCTCCTCAGTCCTTCCCTGGACATCCCCTCCCCACCCCCACCCTGGGCACCAAGGTCCCAACAGTATGTTCCTTCACCAGGCGAAACATATTTAATATGCATTTACGACACAGAAGGAACATTTCAAAAGTTTCAGGTTTAACAGGTATTGATTTGAAAGGCTATTTATTTTGAACAAAGGGGGACCAGCATTGACACAGTGAAGATTTGAATGTCTAGAGTACAAATAATTCTCTATTTGGGGGTCCTGAGGAATTACAGCAAGTGGCTGTAGAGTAATGAATGTTTGTAATTCACTAGCTGCTGTTTTAAGATGCAAAGCACACCATGACATCAATGATGTTCTTTTTAATCTCCACGGACAGGCTATTACAATGAAAGCACTTGGAGAAGAACGGAGCACTCCAATATATATTTGATGAAATTTCAGTGTTTTGACAATGATGATTCATTAACATTTCATAATTTATAGAATGATGAAAATAAGCCCAGATTGGCTTAAAAGTACAGGCTTTATTTATAGAAACTGCTCATGAAATTTTAGTAATAACCTTTCTATAATAAAAACTTCCAAATGGCCCTTAACATGGATTTAGTATACCTTTAAGAAAACAATCAGTATGCACTCAAATAACACTTCTCCTCCCTGTGAAAGAGTAAATAGCATTTTAACTGCTTCTTTTCTTTTCTCTCTTTCTATCTTCCTTCAGCTCCTAGACAACAAAACAATGGCCCTTTCTTCCAGAGGAAGAGAAAACTCAATAAATACAAATGGCTACAGGGCCTCAGAGCAGTGAAATTATGGCTTCCCAAGGACTTCATTTTTCCCTCATGAAGAAACACATTTAAAAGGGACCTTTCCCAACACACTTTAAAGTCAGGCATATTTCAATGAAATAATTATTTTGGCAATACTAAACATTACTGACTGATAAATGAGAACCAAATAATTAAGTTCTGTTCTTTTACAATCGAGATTTAGTGTAGTCATCAATCTGGGTAAGAATTTAGAGTCTGGAGACTTTGGAAGATGAACAAGCTACTAACTGAAATTGATCATGTGGGAAGGTGGTTAAAGGAGTGTTCAGTTTAAACATAGCTGTGGATAACTCTCACGTCTTAATCTTCATTAGAACTTCGCTGATTCATTGCTTATTTGTTCCATTGCTAACTTGGACACAGTGTGAAAGCAAACAAAAGAAAAAATGAACAAATATTTCAGTGCATCCAAGAGCATCATGTTGAAAATATGCTTTAACAGTAGGCTATAGGGAAAGTTCCTTTTTAATATGAAAAGCACAGCAAAAGCAATGTTATTATGAAAAACACGAAGGATATAAACATTAAAAGTGATAGAAAAGAGAGAAGGAGAACGCATGGGTTTCTGAAATGACAATGATATCACCGGCCGGGGATTCCGTTGCTATTTATCATCTACCTATTTCACACTTCCAGTCTTAGAATCAGACCTAGGACCGGCTGCCATTCCTTAAGCAACACCCACACTGCTCCATCTATTCCCTTTCCCTCCAAATGCAAAAAGGTATGTCCAGAGAGATGTTCACATTAGATACTTCTCCCTGGGCTGAATTCCAAGTTTTAGCAGACAATGTACTTAGCAGGTCATGGGCACAACATCAATTCCAGGGAGAGACATAGTGGTGTTTCTTAGTAACTACTGATAATCACAACCAACTGCAGATACATAATGCATATGCATAAACATGTGTGCATACGGTAACTACATGGAATAATATTTAAATATCCTTTGCTAAGAGATGTGCACATTAGAAAAAGGGGGAACGAATGCATCCTTAGCTCAGCGACTAAGGCACTGACACCATGAACAGGTGATATCATTGTCACTTCAGTACTGGGGGGAAAGCCAGATAAGGACCTGTATGCTACCATAGAAGAAAAGGGTTTGCTTAAGATGTCCTGGGGCTCTCCAAGGAGAGGAGGGAGAAGAG
The DNA here is from genome assembly GCF_947179515.1 of Apodemus sylvaticus. Classification (NCBI taxonomy): domain Eukaryota; kingdom Metazoa; phylum Chordata; class Mammalia; order Rodentia; family Muridae; genus Apodemus; species Apodemus sylvaticus. Next base: position 106,921,716 of record NC_067476.1, on the reverse strand, counting down.
GCTCCCTCTGCCTCTGCCTCTGCCTCTAAGGCCACTTCCATCCATAAATGTTAACATCAATGTTTAGGGTGGGATCCATGGATTCTAAATCACTGCGTGGGCATATATATAGAGAGAGGAAATTGCACTTTGTGTATTAAAGGGGACTCCTCTCACAAACCATGCAATCTTACTACTTGAAGGTACAAAAATGATTGCACATCCATAAAGAGAGAGTGGGAGAGGGCCAGGGAAAAATAAACCCCGCCCAAGAACCTCTAAGGGAAACAGGTGCTAGTGGGAGAAAATAGCCAGTTGCCCAAAATGCTTAAAACTCCACCTTCGCTATTCTAAAAAATATTTCAGTGCAGGAGGGAGATATTATTCCCTGCTTCTGAAGCTCCATTCGCTAGGCTGTCTTGTCTGTCTGAATCAGTCAAATCTAAGTTTTATACTCTTACATGGTTTCTGGTGTTGACCACTCTTGCTCTCTGAACCAAGAAGTCCCTTTCCAAAATGGAGAAGTCGATTCCGACCCTCATTCCTCCAAGTCAGCACTTTTATTAACCTGTGAGCTGTGTCTGTGTAGCCCAGCCCGGGCCCCAGAACAGTCACCAGGAACAATGAGCCAGAGGAGGGACCCACCCAATGAGCACCTGCTCGCAGGCTCCCAAGCTTGGGCGCGGGACGCCCGGGCCTTGGGTTCTGGTTCCCTACCCTGCTCCTCCAGACCCCAAGAAAAGCCTGGAAGCAGGTGGTTCCCTGCATCAGACTCGGCGCTCCCAAGTCAGTCCAGCCTCCCAGCACCCACCAGTTAGAGCCGCTTTACCTAAAAGGAACACGAGCCCAGCGGGGATACGGGGTGGTCCAGCCACCACCACCCACCCACTGGCCCGGGCTCTGGAACGCACAGACGCCCGGTGGTCCGCACCGAAATCCCCAGGGCTGTAGGGTGGAGAGAGGTGGAGCCCGGAGCCTTAAAGTGGCTTTCTCTGGCCCGCCCCCGGCCTGGCAGGGCTCTGGGATCTGGTAAGACACAAAAGATGGGCAATATCGGAGTCTGCCACTGTGCCATCTCCGGGGTGAGCGGCGGGGCCTCGGGCGGGTCCGTTTCACCTTTCCCCACTCCCCATTCCCGCTCTCTGGTCCTTATCCTGGTTCCCTAATCCCATCCCCTGCTCCCTGCTTCTCATCCCCTCTTTCTAGTTCCCATCCCAGCTCTTGGGTTCTTTTGCCTGATCCCCGGGTTCCGCCCGCTGCTGGAGCATCCCTGGACGCCGCCGAGCCCCGAGCGCTTTCCGGGGGCTCGAGTGGGCAGCGAAAGGCGCGGGTGACGGAGATGAGAAACACTTACTTGCCAGGAAGGCTGAGCACCTCTTGCTTCTCACTCGCGGGTGTCCGGCTTCCTGGCCCCGCGAGGTCGCAGTCACAGCTTGGAGCTGGGCACTTGGCGAGCCCGGGACACCCTAGTCGCCGCTCAGCTGCGCGCGATCACTGCACCCGGCACACGGAGGCACCATCCACAGCCCCAGGCCTCTGTCCCGTTCTCCTGCCTTGCTGCTCCAGGCAGACCACACCCTGTCACCCCCGCAGCCCTCCACTCTTGCCTCTTTGACACTTCACCGGTTACTCCGCCACCCGGCGTCCTCCCACCCCCTCAGCCCACGTGCTTCTGTGCTCGCTCCCGGCTCCAACTTCCCCTGCCGGTCCCCGCCCTCCTGGGAACCTCTGGACTCAGGCTGAAAGGTGTTTGGTCCTCCCACAAGCCCACCTAGGTCCTCGAATTGATGGTGTCACTGCGATGGTGTCATGTATGCTGTGTACAATGTGTGACGATGTATGTTTTGTTGAGCCACGCAATACTTTTAATATTAGAGAGGTGTATTTATTCCCAGGCTTCAATCACTGAGCAGTCACTGGCCTTGGTAGAAACTATCAGACCAGCGGTTTCCACTTGCAAAAAAACATCCTAAAGTCCCTGCTTGGCCTGTCCTTCCCTATTATCCTAGTATTTATTTATTTATTTATTTATTTATTCTTTTAAAATGACTATCTTATTATTTACTCCTTCTCCTTCCAGCGAAGTTTGAAGTTGCTTTCTGAGGGCTCCTTCCTCCTCTATCCAGTCACGAAGACTCTAGGAAAAATTTCATCTCTCCAGACTGTTATAACTCTGTCAGCAGACTCTAGTATAATCCTCAAGATAGAATATACATTCACAAAAGCCCCCAAATGTCCTTGAATTATGATGACAAGCTTTGGTCACTTTATACCACACAGAAGTGAAGTGTTCATTTGCACACTTGGCTGTACCCCAAACACTAGATCCTGGAGAAAGCCGGGACCATTTTACATTTGGCTAAGTGATTTCTCATACTCTGATGAGGTTTAGCAGGGTTAATAACTGGTGATCACTACATGTGACACCTTTAAGCTTTCTTTAGAACCTGGACTCTAAGTCTCTACACATGCACAATCTGGCCTTTCTTTACACAGTACTTTAATGTCTACATGTCAGAAAGCCATCCAGACTCTTCTCTCTTTAAAATAATATGATTGTTTTTATCACTTATTTTAGTCTCAATCTCTTAACTAAAAGTTTTAAGAAACAAAACAATGATCACTTAAAGGTCAGATCTCTGTTGCACCCTTTGTCTTCACTCATATATAAAAATTATTTCCTTTTATTTTGCCCCCAGCCATTCACCCCCAGATAGCCTTATTACTTAGGTTTCTCCCTTAAAACATACAGTGCTTCGTGCGTATTAACCTACAGAGACCATCCATGAGCCAGCCCTGCTCTAAGCAATATGCTCATCAGATATTTTATAGATGACACCAGGAGGAGAAGGGGAGGGGACCAAAAAATAACCACCAATTACTACAGCAAGGACCAGGTTCCCAGCAATCTACTTGGGCTTAACCAGCACAGGACATGCCTTACCACAATGTCTTATAGTCGATAAGTAATAAATATTTCAATATAATCCATATGTATTCACCCACATTTAGCTGCATTGCCGGAAACCGAGCAGAAGTCTGGGAGGAGTATTGAGTCAGAGTTGGTCACAGATATTTGCCATCAGATTACAAACTATTGGTGAAGTCACGGGCACCATCACCTGCATTTTAAACATGGGATATTCATGATCCCACCTTAGCATTTCAGGATGTCTGGATGGAATAATTCAGCCTTCAAATTTGGATTCAAGGTCCCTCATGGTCTGTGAGAGACACCTTGGTTAAACTGATTTTGACTTAGTCCACTGCCAGGCAAAGTTTTGACTTCTGGAAACCTGGCTTCCTGCAATACAGCCCTCAAGTCATAGGCAGAGTAGTAGATATGAAGATAGTCATGTCCCAGTTCCCTGAAACCTCTAAATGTTGCCTGTGATGACAGATGACTTTGAAGATGTAGTTAAAAATGTTCAGATGGAGAGATTATCTTGGCTTGTGAGGATCCTAAATGAGACCACATGGTTTCATGAGTGGGAGTCAAAGGAAGAGTTAACATAGAAAGGAGCAAAATGTATTTGAAGGCAAGCATTATTGCAATGTGGCCACAAGCCAGCCAGTCCCAGAGGACACCAGGAGACAGAAGAGGTGTTGAAGAGTCTCTCACACAGATCCTGGGATATGTGTTGGTTTCTATCCAGTGAATGGGATTTTGGAAATATGGCTTCTTGGGCTGGTTTATAGCAGTCTCCTCCAAGATCAAAACATTCCACCCTTCAGAAAAACTCCTTGAGTAAGAGATAAGCAACACCTCTCCTGCAAAATAGATTCTAGGACTCTCTGAAACTAACCAGATTCTCTAGGCCTTTCTCTGCCAGAGTAAGCAGAGTCCATGTGCAGAGAAGGCCCTCGGACACGAAAAGATGCTTGGGCGAGGTTCAGATGAACGGGGGCTCCTGGAAAGGACACTGTCCAACTTGTTGATCTGGCTGCAGACTGTGCAGTGTGCCTGAGTTCCCAGCTCTGGGAGATGTCACCCATGCTGGGACGAGCTGGGGTGAGTAGATGGGTGTGTTTTAAATCCTCAGCAAAGGTTTTGTCACATAACAAGTACTAACCAAAAATAAATGCATAGTAATTTATTATACCATCTAAAGGAAACAAATTCTTGAATAAGGGAGGTGTTTTTACATTCCCAATGGGACAAAGAATCAGAAGACATCTCAAACAATTAGGCATTGTCCTTTTCAGTGGCCGGGGCAACCAGCTATTGAGGGCAGAAGAAGGATTGGCTCCCAGTGTAGAGTTACATAAAATCCTTCTGATCTAGATCTTGCCGTTTTACTTCTTCTTTTTTTTTTTTAAATTATTGAGTATATTCTTCATTTACATTTCAAACATTATACCCTTTCCCAGTTTACCTCCTCCCAGAAAACCCCAACCCATCCTCCTACCCTCTGCCTCCAAGATGCTCCTCTACCCAATCCACTCCCACCTACCCCTCCTCGATTTCCTCACAAGGGGCATCTATGGAGCCTTCATAGGACCAAGGACTTCTCCTCCCACTGATGCCTGACAAGGCATTCCTCCACCACAATTGTGACTGAATCTAGAAGTTGTTGTTTTATTTCTTTAAAAAAAAAATTCAAGTAATTTTTATTCAAAAATTCAAGTATTTAAATTTTGTTATCATCTGTCCAAGAATACTATCTAAAGCATACAGAAATTAAAATTTTCTTTCAGTTTACAATATGTAGGATTTCCATGCTAATGTTTAGAAATGCAGAATTGCCTGTTGTCAGATAAGACCAGTCTCCGGTCAACAGAGTAAAGTTGTATTTGAGTCATGTGCTGTCCCTAGAGACTGGCTCCACAACCCCAGACCTGTCATGTGCTCATTTAAGTGTTCTAAAATTAAAAAAAAAAAAGTAGGATGTAGCTCCTTTTTAAGTATACATGCTAAAATTACATACTGGGATTGCAAAAAATACTTGCCTTAAGTTAAAGTGTGAATTTTTAAACTGATAAACCTTTTATAAACTTTTCCTCAGTATACCCCAGATTCTCTTCATATTTGAGAGATCCATGTACTTGATATTAAAACATAATCCATGTAATTTGATTATTTTTAAACAAGGCAAAACAGAACACATCCAGTTAAATGGCAGGTGGTCAGTTAATAAATTTTAATACATTTAATAAATTTTAATAAATTTTAATATGACTTAATATTCTATGTAATGTTTGGGACAATGAATTGTCTTTGCTTCTCATCATGTTATTTACAATGTAATAGCTGGAACTTCTGCACCTAAATTAAAAAGTTATTCATTGATTCTCCCCTGGCCTGCGGCTGTCACTTTGCTTCAGAAAGCAGAAAAGAGAGAATGAGCTGATTCCTGTAAAGTTCAGTCTCAGAGCCCCCAAATGCTCAAGCCAAGGGATTTTCTCATAGACTTGTATAATGTTCAGCATCTTACTGTTCATCAGACAAAGAATTGGATTCCAGTGTGGCTTCCCCCCCCCCTTATTTACTTTACTCTCATTGGTTCTTAAATGCAGTACAGAATTTCTGGCCATCAATAGCTGAAATATTCTGGCCGTTTTGTGATCTGTCCTCTAGGATTTCCTGCATCAGACTGTCCAAAAAGGCAAAGGAAAAGTGGGGTGCTGATGTACGTGGCCTTACGCCTGAGAGGGAGCAGGCAGGGAAATCAGTAAATTAGCTGCAGCTTCACTTCCACAGAAGCAGAGTACAAACCTTTTCACAGATGTATGTCCAGGGGGTGGAGATGTCTCTGCAGGCAAAAGCACCTGCTGGAAGGGGACAAGCTGGGACAGCAGGTGAGTAGGTGGCCCAGGTAGAATCCTAGCTCTTGAGAGGTGAACACAAGGGCACCCCATTAAACAGGCTAGCTAGACTAGGAAGTCAGGGGCTCTGTGTGCCAGTGAGGAATCCTGCCTTAATATCCAAGGAAGAGAGTGATTGAGGAAATACCCAAGAACCAGTCCTCTACATACATGTAGACATGTGTGAATATTCACCCACACGTGATCCACATACATGTAAATTTAAGCATCACATACACATAAATGACAAAGATAAAATCTATGAAGTTATCATTTTTACATGTTCGTTGGACCCCAGGAATCTTCACATTGTATTACCAATGTTTGGAGACGCGAGTTACCCAGTTTCTGACTTGCTTGTTGAAATGAGTTTTCAGTATGTCTCAATGCATTTTTGGCCTTGCCTGACATAATCGCACACTGTGTTGTATCTTCCAGTCATTCCTGTTACAAAGATTTGTATATATTAAGTCCTTAAAATCTATTACTCATATAAGGGAGTGAAAGGGTTGAGGCAACTTTGCTAAAAGTGTTGTGAAACTGACAAAGTGCTGTGGAATTTTAAAAGACGAGTGCTAATAGTAATAATTAATAAGAAATGATGGGCGATATCATCAAGTCTTTGATTCTGGCTGAGCCTTGGAGAATTGCTCTGCAAGGAATGTTTGATGCTTTGCATTTTCATCTAAAAACTCGGCAGAGAGGTCCCCAGAACAGCAACATTTATTGATCAATGGAAGTGTTTCATTCATTCTGCTTTCTCAGTAGAAATCCCCATCCATCCCTCAAGCACCTATTCCTTTTACTATATGTTGACATACCTGTGTGTATTCAATTGGGGATGGCTGTATTTAACAGCAAAGATCAAGTCTGTCTCCTTTATCAGGCATGTGAAGACCAACTGGCTGCAACTAGTGCAATTGTGCAGTCTCAGGGTGAAGCTGCCAGCTACATTTCTGGACCGCCTTTGACCTCCCTCTGATGTGTATGAAACCACCATTACTGCTGAACACGCAGGAGACAGAAAGAAGGGACAGAAGGAAAAAAAATGCTTGTAAAAATGAATCCAAGTTAAAACATATTTCCTTTTTGTGGGTGAGGGGTGGTATTTCTCAAGGCAAACAATGATTGTTAATGTCACAGGTTAGTATTTTACCTTAAATAATTGTGTGATTATACTTTTATTAAACAGAATCCCTCATGTTTTAGTCTGACACGTCTTCCTTTTTTATTAATGTTAGGCTACAGAGTATGAAGTTCTATTATAGCACTATCAGTATTAATTTGTTTTTGTAGGTTTTCCTTCCTTCTTTTGGTTCCCTTTCCCTGTTGCCACAATTGTCTCCTTCCGCCTCCAGTAGCTTTGTTCCTGCCTTTACTTCAAGCGCATTCTAGCACCTTCCCATTCCTCAGAGCCTCATTCTTCCCTCTTGTGGTCCCAGTTTTAGTTTCATAGGCTACACCCACAGTCAGTCAGTCAGTCAGTCAGTCAGTCACACACACACACACACACACACACACACACACACACACACACACACACACACTAAATATTGTATGGCTAGAGACATATTGGTTTGTTTCTGTAACCTCTATCATATCTTTCTCTTCTGTCTTCTCTCCCTCCCTCCCTCCTTCCATCCTTCCCCTCTTCCCTCCCTCTCTCACTTCTTTTTTTCCTTCCATTTCTCCACTCCATCCTTCCCTTCCTTCTTTCCTCCCCCCCCCCTTTTTTTTTTTTACAATACTCTCTGTTTCTATGGCTTGGTAATATCATTTGAAATCAAAGTCAGCAATGCTACTTCTGTTTAGGATTTCTTTGTCTTCCCATGGTCTTTTGTGTTTCTATATAAATTCCAGTATGTTTTCCTATTTCTCTGAAGAATGACATTAGAATTTCAATAGAGATAGCATTGAATCTATAGATTATAGTTGGCAATACAGTCATTTTCACATTAATCCTGCCAATCTGCTGTATAAGACCTCTGTGATTCACCTAATGTTTTCACTTAATATCTTTTAGTTCCTTAAGGTTTTCATTTTATAGTTTTTCTCCACTTCCTTGATTAGATTTATTTCTAGGTGCTTTATTTTGGTAAGTTATTAGAAATGGATATTCCCAAAATTTTATTTTGAGTAAGTTAATTATTGCTATATGGAAAAAAAATCTACTGAATTTTATGTGTTCATTTTTACAATCTGCAACCTCACAGAAAATGTTTAACAAATGTAAAGATGTTCTGGTAGAGTACACAGAGTATTTTAAATATGGCATCTGACTTCCTACTTTCCTATTTGTATCTACTTTACATCTTTCTCTTACCCTTATTGCTGGACTTGAGACTTTGCACCATTTTGGATAATAATAAAGCAGGCATGCTGGGTTTTTCCCAGATTTTAGAAAAAAAAATCTATTTTTTTCCATTTAATATGGTGCCATTTAATAGAGGTTTGCCATATATAGCTTTTATTATTTTAAGGCATGTTCCATGTTTTACTAATGTTTCTGGAATTTCTCATTTCAAATTAGACAAATGCTTTTTTTGGTCTCTATTGAGATGATCATATAGTTTCTACCCTTAAGACGACTTACATGGTGTATTGCATTTTTTGATTTGTATATGTTGAACCAACCTGGCATGTCTAGGATGAAACTGATTTTATTGTAGTGTATTATCTCATTAATATATTTTTAAAATGATAATTGACCTAGAATATACAATTATTAGGTTCCATATGGCATTTTCAAACAAACTGTTGTTGATTCTCCTTAATTCTTTTCTCTGAGATATATGTAAGGTCCCCTTTATCCTCAACACCCGCCTATAACCTTCTATCAGAGTTAAGGTTACTCATGTTGGATTAAGAGCACCTTCTCCTCCTCAACATCTTTTTTCTTCTCATAATTTCTTTCTGACTTTAATAGTTCATACTCTTGTCCCATTTATATAGTCATGATTTATGATTTGCATACAAGAGAGAATGGACAATTTTCTTTCTGAGTCTGAGTCATTTTGCTCTATACACTTTCTGGGATCATCTATTTTCCTGTAATTTTTATATTTTTCATTTTACCGGTAATTAAACTTCCTTTGTTTATATATACTACATATTCATTATCCATGTTTGTACTGAAGCACATATAGGATGAATCCTTTCTCTTACTTTGTGAATAGATGTAGTTAAAATAATGGACACAACACTTCTCTCTGATAGGCTATGGAGTCCTCTGAGTGTGCACTCTGGGTGGTCTAGTTGTATTGTGGAGTAGTGTAATTTCCAATTTTTGAGCAGCCATCTTGCTAACATCTGTAATGTTGATACTCGATTTCCCTGCTAACAGCAATGTCATCATTTGTATTCATTTGTTTTCTAGATGATCATTATTCTGACATAGGTGAGATGGAATCTCTAATTAATTTTAATTTGATTTCCCAAATGGCCATGTGCATTAAATGCCTTCTAAAGTATTTTTTGGCTGGCTGTATTTCTACTTTTGAGAACTCATTTTGTTTATCATTGGGATATTTGTTGACTGGCCATTGTAGTATTTTATTTTTCTCTCCTGTCCCCCCTCCCCAAACCTGATCCTGTTCCCCCTTTTCCTCCCTTCCCTTCTCCTACCCAGAACCTTCTCTCTCTCTGTCTTCATGATTATTTTGTGCCCCCTTCTAAGTGGTATTGAAACATCCACACTTCAGCCTTCCTTCTTGTTAAGTTTCATATTATCTGCGACTTGTATCATGAGTATTCTGAACATTTTGGCTAATATCCACTTATCAGTGGGTACATACCAAGTATGTCCTTTTGGGTCTGAGTTATCTCACTCAGGATGATATTTTCTAGTTCCTTCCATTTGCCTGCAAAATTCTTGATGTCCTCACTTTTATAGCTGAGTAGTATTACATTGTGTTAATGTACCATATTTTCTGTATCCATTCTTCAGTTGAGGGACATCTGGGTTGTTTCCAGCTTCTGGCTATCATAAATAATAGAAGAGCACATTTCCTTGTGATATGGTGAAGCATATCATAAGGGTATATACACAGTAGTGATATAGCTTCAGGTAGAATATTTCCAATTTTCTGAGGAACTGCCAGACTGATATCCACAGTGTTTGTACCAGTTCGCAGTGCCACTAGCAATGGAGGAGTGTTGCTCTTTCTTCCACATCATCACTAACATCTGCTGTTTGTCACCTGAGTTTTTGATTTTAGCCATTCTGACCGAGTTTTTTATTTTAGCCATTTTGATTGGTATGAGGTAGAATCTCAAGGTCATTTTGTTTTGCATTTCCTGGATGACTAAGGATGTTGAACATTTCTTTAGGTGCTTCTCGGCCATTTTTGATTCCTCAGTTGAGAATTCTCTGTTTAGCTCTGTGAAACACTATGAAAATTATTGGTGTTGGGTCCTTTTTAAGTTTGGCAGAATTCAGCAGTGAATCAATTCAATTTCATCCAGGCTTTTGTTGGTAAGTAGATTTTAGTTCTTGTGGATCTGTCTAACTGTTGTGGCAAGTCACATGGGTTAGGAAGTTTTTAGTTTATTCTAGCTTTCATTCTATTTTGAATATTAATTTCAAGATCTTCTACATTTCAATTGTAAATCATTTATTAATTTGTATGTTTCTCCTCTTTTTTGTTAGTTTGTCAATCTTGTTAATATTTTCAAACAACTAACTCTGATTCTGTGAATTTTTGTGTGTATGTGTGTTATTTCCTTACATTCTGCCATAATCATTATTATTTCTTTTAAAAATATATATATTAAGATTTATTTATTTATTATATGTAACAACACTGTAGCTGTCTTCACACACACCAGAAGAGGGTGTCAGATCTCACTATGGATGGTTGCAAGCCACCATGTGGTTGCTGGGATTTGAATTCAGGACCTTCAGAAGAACAGTTTCAAGCAATTACACTTGATTGAGGTGCTTTTAACCACTGAGCCGTCTCTCTAGTCCATTATTTCTTACCATATGCTGAGTTTGGGTTTTGAGGCAGTTGTTCCTCCTCCTCCTCCTCCTCCTCCTCCTCCTCCTCCTCCTCCTCCTCCTCCTCCTCCTCCTTCTTCTTCTTCTTCTTCTTCTTCTTCTTCTTCTTCTTCTTCTTCTTCTTCTTCTTCTTCTTTCTCTTCCTCTTTCTCATCCTCCTCTTTATCCTCTTCCCTTTCCTCTTCCTCCTCTTCCTCTTCTTCTTTGTTTGGCTGGAATGTTGAATATATTATTGAGTTATCTATTTTGACAACTCTTTAAAAATATGAGTAGTTATATTTTTTAGCTGTTCTGAGATTATAGCCTTGGCATATCCCATAGGTTCTAATAGGGCTTGCTACAATTTTTATTTGTTTGCAAGAATTTAAAATTTTCTTTTGTAGGCATGATGATTTATTTGTACATTGTATAAAGGTTATACTTGTTATTCTATTCAAATGCTGATTTCTCTGCTCTCATATCTTGTTTTGATCTGGACATAGCATTGTAATGTTTATATCAAGGATCTTCTGTCTCAAATTTGTGTAAACGATACTTAACATTTATTCTTTGCCCTGTCAATAAATGTTGATCAACAAATGTCTAACCACAAGACAGAATAGGACAAGACTTCCACCAGCCAGGGGAATTGGGCCATGAGGAGGAGAGGACAAAGAAGATACCATAAGTAAAAATGTATGAAGCTGAAAGAGTTAGAACAATATTAAACTGCAACTATCATGGGGCTGGGGCTAGGGCTGGGGCTAGGGCTACGGCTGGGGCTGGGGCATAGCCAGCCTAGCACAGGGGATCAACATAGATCCAGGTATTGAAGTGTAGATTGAAATAAATCTTGTTTTTTCTGTGATTCTTGGGGACTAGTAAAGGTAAAGAAATGCAGCTGCCCTATTAGTTCACTGATTACATTTGTATTAAAAATAATTCATTTCCCTCATGATTTCTTTAATGAAATCTGAAGATCACTATCTAAATATTTGTATCATTTTTGAGGTTTATCTTGCTGTGATTTATAAATTATATATTTCTGTGCTCTGATATAAAAAGCTATTTCCTTTTCCGTATTTGTTAAGGATTGATTTGTGTTCGACAACTTGATCAACTTATAGAGTTGTTCTGGTCTATGTACCACTGAGGATATTGTGCATTTTTTATTTGTTTGATGGAATTGTCTTTAGATAGACAATTCTAGATATTAAGTCCACTTGATCTGTGGTACGAGTTCTGAAGAGTTAGCTTAATCTAAAATTAGAGTACTGAAGTCTGACATCATTCCCCTGCCAGCAACTCCATGACAAAAGCCTTTTAATTTTATGAAATTGTGAGTCCTAAAATTCAATACAGAAATATCTATAGTTATCATATCTTCTTAAAGAATTATCTCATGTGTTAATATATATTCTCTTTATTTTTGACTTATTTTGGTTGAAGTCTACTTTATCAGGTATAAGAAATACTACATCATTTATTTGTGATGTAGCTTTTCTTGATAGATTCTTAGATTGACTTTTAGTTTTGTGAACTCTTTCTTGGATAACTGAGTTTCTTGGAGAATAAGAAATAGTTGAGTATTATTCTTTAATCTAGTCATTTAGTCTGTATTTTATTATTGACCACTTGTACACGTTTGCATTTAAGGTTATTATTAAGAGGATTTCCTACTTATTATGCCTTTATTAATTGATGTGATGTTTAATTTTAGCTGTCAACTTGACAGAATCTGGAACCACTTGGAAGATGTGCCTTTTGGCATGCTTATGGGAAATTATCTTAATTGCGGAAATTGAGGTGAGAAGACTCATAGTATGTGGTTCAATTTTCTGTCTTGGGTTCTGAACTATAGTAAATGGAGAAATGGAACTGAGACACATGGACTCATATCTCTTTGGCTCTTAAGTGTGGCTACATTGTGCTCAGCTCGCTCAAACTTGTACTTATGTAATTCTCCTGGATAATGAACCATGATGCTGACTGTGAGTCAAAACAAACATTTGCTTTGGTAAGTGTCATAGTCAGCATTCTATTGTTAAAAAGAGACCCAATAACCATGGAAACTCTTATAAAGGAATCCATGTAATTGAGGTTTGTTTATAGTTTCAGAAGTTGTCATCATGGCAGAGAGCATGGTGTCATGCAGGTAGTCAATGGTGCTGGAGAAGTAGCTGGGAGTTCTACCTTTGAATCCACATCATCAGGAAAAGAGAGGCAGTGGGACTGGCTTGGACATTTGTGACCCCAAAGCCAACTAACAGTGACATGGTTCCTTTAACAAGGCTACACCTACTACAATAAGACCACATCTCCTTTTAAGGGGTGCCAATCCCTGATGATCAAATATCCCAATGTATGATTAGGGGGACATTCTTGTTCAAACCATTACAGTAAGAATATTTCATCACAGTTACAGGAGTAAAAACTAAGGTGATTGATGTTATACTTGATTGGGTAGTTGCTATTTGCTTTACTTTTTCTATTTACTGTTTACTGCTTGCTGGTTTTCTATGCTGGTCTTGATTGAATCTTTCCCAACTCTTGAATATCATCAGGTCCTCTCATTAGATACATTTTTTAATGTGCTGTAATGGATGATACTTTATGCTTCCCCAATATGTAATATTTCTACAGTACTTTCAGTATTGCCTTAATCTGTATTTATCTTGAATTGTCTTTCTTTTTTCAATAAATTTTAAGTCAGCTTTCTCAGTAGTTCATCTTGATGGATTGTAGTTCCTTCTGAACATTGTAGCCTTTTCAGTCTTTTAAGGATTGTGATGAAAGTCCAATATTATTCTGGTATATTTGCTTTTTTATTTGAGTCAGTTTTCCCTTATAACTTTTAATATAGTTTCTTTGATTTATATTTTTGATGTCTTGATTATATCATAAGAGGCTCTTCTTTAGTTACATTCCACTTGTGTTTCTAAATGCTTCTTGTGTTTTATATTTATGTGTTCATTTACCAATGATTGAAATTTATTTGGTGTAATTTCACATAGCAATATAGAAAAATATTAAGAAATGCAAAAGTCAAAAATAGCCAATACCAAGAAATAAAAGTTATTATTTTCTATACCCAAAAGATGTTCCATCATGCTACCAGGACACTTGTTCAACTATGTTTATACCAGCTTCATTGTTATATCTAGAAAGTGGAAACAACCCAGACACTCCTCAACTGAAAAATGGATAAAAGAAAATGTGGTTCGTCTTCTTCCCAGTCCTTTCTGCTAAGGAAGACTGCTTGCTAGTCTGTTCCCTGAAGACATTATATCCTGAGCCATTCTAGGAGATCTGTTGCACTCAGAGCAGTCGGGCAACTGACACCACCACCTGAGGCATGTCAGGAGATCTGCTGCACACAGGGCGACTGAGCAACTGATCACCAGCTTGTCTGCTCCCCTGAAGACACCACAGCTTGAAGTTATCCCAGGAGCTCCTCTGTACACAGGGCAACTGGGCAACAGACACCACAATCTGAAGATATCCCAGGAACTCTGGGTCATGCAGTGCAACTGACCCAACAGCCTGAAAGCCTCCCAGGAGTTCTGCTGCACACAACAAAACAGAAACCACAGTCCATACTGGAGAACATCTTCACACAGGACAACAGCTTGACTGCTCCTCTGAAGACCCAACAGTCTGAAGACATCCCAGGAGATCTACTGCAGCCAGGGAAACAGATCAGCATCTAATGAAATGATCATGTGTTTTTTTTTTTTCTTTGAGTTTGTTATGTAGTGGATTACATTGGTGGATTTGCTTATAGTGAACCATCCCTGCATCACTGGGATGAAGTACACTTGATCATGGTGAATGATGGTCTTGATGTGTATTTGGATTAAGTTGGCCATGATTTTATTGAGTATTTTTGCATTGCTATTCATAAGGGAAATTGTCTGAAAATTATTTTTTTTTAATCTTTGTGTGGTTTTAGTATCAACACAATTGTGGCTTCATAGAACGAGTTGAGGAGTATTCCTTCTGTTTCTGCTTCATCGAACAAGTTGAGTAGTGTTCCTTTTGTTTCTATTTTGTGAAATAGTTTGAAGAGTATTGTTGTTAGGTCTTCTTTGAAGGTCTGATAGAATTCTGAACTAAAACCATCTGGTTCTGTGGGGTTTTTTTGTTTTTTGTTTTTTTTTTTGTTTTGTTTTGTTTTGTTTTTTTGGTTGGGAAACTTTCAATGACCACTTCTATTTCTTTAGGGGTTATGGGACCATTTAGATGGTCTATCTGATCCTGATTTAACTTTGGTATTTGGTATCTGTGTAGGAAATTTACCACTTCGTCCAGATTTTCCAGTTGTCTTGAATATAGGCTTTTGTAGTAGGATCTGGTAATTTTTGAATTACCTCAGTTTCTGTTGTCATACCTCCCTTTTCATTTCTGATTTTGTTAATTTGGATACTGTCTCTGCGCCCTCTGGTTAGTCTGGGTAAAGGTTTATCTATTTTGTTGATTTTCTCAAAGAACCAGCTCCTGTTTTTGTTGATTCTTTGTATAATTCTTTTTGTTTCTACTTGATTGATTTCAGCCTTGAGTTTTATTATTTCCTGCCTTGTACTCATCTTGGGTGTATTAGCTTCTTCCTGTCCTAAAGTTTTCAGGTGTGCTGTTAAGCTGCTGGTGTATGCTCTTTTCAGCTTCTTTTTGGAGGCACTCAGAGCTATGAGTTTTCCTCTTAGCCCTGCTTTCATTGTGTCCCATAAATTTGGGTATGCTGTGCCTTCATTTTTATTAAATTCTAAAAAGTCTTTGATTTCGTTCTGTATTTCATCCTTGACCAATGTATCATTGAGTAGAACATTGTTCAGCTTCCATGTATATGTGGGTTCTCTGTTGATTTTGTTGCTATTGAAGACTACCCTTACTCCTGGGACCATTTGCTTGTAAAATTGTTTTCCAGCCTTTTACTCTGAGGTAGTGTTTGTCTTTGACACCGTATGCATTTTCCTGTATGCAGCAAAATGTTGGGTCCTGTTTAGCTATCCAGTCTGTTAGTCTGTCTTTTTATTGGGGAATTGAGTTCATTGATATTAAGAGATATTAAGGAATAGTAATTGTTGCTTCCTGTTATTTTTGATGTAATTTTTATATTTGTGTGGTTATTTTCTTTTGGGTTTGTTGAAAGAAGATTAATTTCTTGCTTTTTCTAGTGTGTAGTTTCCCTCCTTTTGTTGGTGTTTTCCATCCATTATCCTTTGAAAGACTGGATTTGTGGAAAGATATTGTGTAAATTTGTTTTTGTCATGGAATGCCTTGGTTTCTCCATCTACAGTAATTGAGAGATTTTCTTGGTATAGCAGCCTCTGTTGGCATTTGTGTTCCCTTAGGGTCTGTATGACATCTGCTCAGGCTCTTCTGGCTTTCATTGTCTCTGGTGAGAAGTCTGATGTAATTCTGCTAGGTCTACCTTTATATGTTACTTGACCACTTGACCTTTTCCCCTTACTGCTTTTAATAGTCTTTCTTTGTTTAGTGAATTTGGCATTTTAATTATTAAGTGACTGGAGGAATTTCTTTTCTGGTCAAATCTATTTGGAATTCTGTAGGCTTCTTGTATGTTCATTGGCACCTCTTTTCTTAGGGAAGTTTTCTTCTATAATTTTGTTGAAGACATTTACTGGCCCTTTAAGTTGGAAATCTTCATTCTGTTCTATGCGTATAATCCTTAGATTTGGTATTCTCATTTTGTTCTGAATTTTCTGGATGTTTTTGCTCAGGCACTTTTTGCCTTTTGCATTTTCTTTGACTGTTGTGTCAATGCTTTCTATGGTATCTTCTGCATCTGAGATTCTCTCTTCTATCTCTTGTATTCTGTTGTTGATGCTTGCATCTGTGACTTCTGACTTCTTTCGTGGATTTTCTATATCCAGAGTTTGTTTTCCTTTGTGAGTTCTTTATTGTTTCTATATCCATTTTTAGATCCTGGATGGTTTTGTTCACATGTTTTGTTGTGGGTTTTTTTGTAGTTCTTTAAGGGCTTCTCCCTGTTTATTTGTGTTCTCCTGTATTTCTTTAAGGGAGTTATTTATGTCCTTCTTGAAGCCCTCTAAAACCAGCATCATGAGCTGTGATTTTAAATTCAAATCTTGCTTTTCTGGTGTGTTGAGGTCTAGGACTTGCTGTTGTGGGAGAATTGGGTTCAGATGGTACCATGCTGCCTTGATTTCTGTTATATTTGCCTTTTGCCCTCTGGTTATCTCTGGTGTTAATTGGCTTTGCTATCTCTGGCTGGTACATGTCTCTCCTGTGTGCCTGTCAAGCCTGACTCAGCACCCCTGCATCCCTGAGATGAAGCCTACTTTTCTAAACTTTTGTTATTTTGAAATGTTTCCAAATGAGGGAGATGGGGACCATCCCACATTCACATCTCTGACCCATAATTGTTCCTGTCTGAAAGAATTACATGGATGGAAATGGAGAGGATTCTGCGGTAAAGAAGGTCCATTGACAGGCCCAGAGTGGGATCCAGCTCAAAGGGAGGTCCCAAGGCATGACACTATTACTGAGGCTATAGAGCATTCACAAAAAGGGCCATACCATGACCACACCCTGGACAGAAGCAGCTGACGCCTGTGGTTGAATTAGGGAATGCTGAAAGAAGCTAAGGAGAAGGACAACCGTGTAGGAGGACCAGCACTCTCAATTAATCTGGAACCCCAAGATCTCTAAAACACTGGACCACCAACAGGCAGCATACACCAGATGATATGAGGCCTTCAATACATATACAGCAGAGGACTGACAGGTATGGGTTCAGTTAGAGAATATTCACCTAACCCTCAAGAGACTTTAGAAGTTTAGAAGTCTGGTAGGGTGGGGGATGGAGACATTCTTGTGGAGACAGGGGGTGAGGAAGAGGTATGGGATGTGGAACAGTTAAAAGATGTGTGTGTGTGGGGGAGTATGGAATTTACTGAATAAATAAAAGATAAAACAACAAGAAGAAAAGAAAATGTGGCTCATTAACACAATGGAATACTACTCAGCTATTAAAAACAAGAACATCATGAAATTTGAAGGCAAATAGGTAGAACTAGAAAATATCACCCTGAGTGAGCTAACCTGGATCCTAAGGAGATTCATGATATGTATTTGCTTATAAATGAATGTAGACATATAGTACAGGATGTCACAGATATAATCCATAGACCCAAGAAAGCTAAATAAAATGATGGCCCAAGAAGGGATGCTTGAATCTCACTCAGAAGTGGAAATAAAAGTGTTACTTAGTGGGAGAAAGGATGGGGAGGTGAACTAGGGTATCAGATGTAGGGAGCCTGGGAGAGATGGCTGGGAGTATATGGGAAATCAGCTGGAGTTGATGTTCCAGAGACCTGGGATGGTAGAGGCCCCAGGGAGTCTACCAGAGTGACTCTAGCTGAGAGTTCTAGCAGTAGGGGATATGGAACTTAAAGAGGCCACATCCTACAGCCAGGCACGATTCTCAGTGTAGGAATAAGGACACCAACCCACCCACTTAATCTTGGCTCCAAATTGGTCCTCTGTACAAGATGTGCAGGGACAAAGATGTTGCAGAGACTGAAGGAATGGCCAACAAATGAGTGACTCAACTTGAGATCCATCCCATGGGTAAGAACCAAACCCTGACACTATTAATGATACTATTATGCTTCTAGACAGAAGCCTAGCATAACTGCCGTCTGAAAGAATCTACCCAGAAGCCCAAGGAAACAGATGCAGATACCCATAGCCAAACATTAGAGTAAGCTTGGTAAGTCTGTGGAAGAGTTGTGGGAATTAATGATGAATCAGGACAACAGGAGGGGATAGGAAGTCCAGAAGAAGACTAAAAGTTAACTAACTGGGACCCTTGCAGGTTCCCAGAGACTGAACCTCTAACCAAAGATCATACAAGGTCTGGGTCTAGGCCCACCACACAGGTGTCCAGCTTGGTCTCCATGTGGGTACCCCAACAACTGTAATGAGGCCAAACTCTCTAACTCTATTGCCTGCTTTTGGTTCCTGCTCCACTAACTAGCTGTCTTATCTGGCCTCAATGGGAGAGGATGTACCTAGTCCTACAGTGACTTGAGGTGCCAGTTTGGTTTGATTCCTTGGGAGAGACCTCTTCCTTCTTAGAAGTTAAGGGAAAGTGGGTACTGGGAGGGCAGGGATGCAAAGTGAATAAATAAATTAATGGAAAAGTTATTATGCCTTCAGAATTTCTTCTTCACGGGTGATATGTCTTCCCCACTTATGGACTATACTCAGCTCTTCTTGGTTCACTGCTCATGGCTCTTACATCTTCAGTATCTTGAGCTATCCTCTGTAAGTCAAACTTTACAACCAGGGCCTCTCATAGGAACTATGACTCTCTCACATATCATAGTCCAGAGTAGCTCTCTGAAACTGAAGAAAAATCCATGACCCCTTCAATCCTGTATCCATTATGATTCCAAAAGAAATACTAAATGGATGACACTGACAAGTTGTGCCAGCTTGGAATGATTCTGGCCCTGATCTGGCCACAGATCCAGCAGCTTCTATATTACAAGCTCGTGAAAAGCTTTCCAGGATGGTCTTTCTAGGAGCAAGAAACTACTTAGTCTCTCTCCTTACACAAAGTGGAGACTCAATTAAGAGGGGTTCTGCCCCAAGGGCACCCTTCCCATCTTTCCAGTTCAGGACCAAAGACTGGTTCTTCAATAGTACCAATCTTTTTTTTTTTTTTAAACAATTACGCCATCTTTTTTAACATGTGACTTTCCTCCCAGTGCTCTTCTCCAATTTGCATGCTTTTCCCCATCCCTCTTGCTGCTGTTTTTTCATTCTACACCTATATAAGAGTCATCAGCTATAGTAATAAATATCCCTCAGACTTAATGTTATTCTTTCATCAAAGAAATTGGTTCATTATCTTTTAATTCAACCTCATGCATGTTCTTATTTAAAGACAGAATATAGTCAGATTCTTTGCCAAAACATCACATGAGTGTCTTGTTTCTGACAGATTTTTTGATTCCCCACTGAAGTCTCACAAGCCAACTTTCTACTGTCCAGAATTCTCTCAGCATTCTCTACTTTCAAGCTCATATTACAATGGCTTATTAATTCTACTTCCAACATTTCATGACTATTCCAGCCCAAAGTTCCAAATTCTCCCATAATCCAAAAGCATAAAAAACCAATGGCTGACTGTCTCATAACACCCCATTCTCTGTACCAATTTCTACATTGGTTACTTTTCTGTTGCTATAATGAAATACCCCGGAAAAGCCCATTTTCATATCAATTATTAAACTGTTACAGTTTAGCTTCTAGATCACTGAAAAACTATCATGACTTTCCACTACTTTTCCATACCCACAAAACTCCCAGACAGTGCCACAAACTAGTGGTCTGTAACATGATCCTGGGGGAGAGGGGGCACTTCTCATTCCAACTACTATATTACCCAAGGTAATTAACACTATTCAGTGGGGCAGCTCTAGAAGTGGTGAATAAACTCCATTTGTTCGAGTTTGTTGGAGCATCCAGAAAGCACTGGGCCTTGAGTCTGGTTAACTGGCCTTGAGACAGTGAGAGCAACTAGGTCTGATGACTTAGCCAGAATCAATTCTTCCAAAGTATATTCATCAAGGTACTTAGACTCTGCATCTATGTCACCATTTTATAAGGACATGCAAGTCAAAGCACTTCAAAGAACTGTTCCAAACCACATTCATGACATTTTATTTACAGAATTTGCAAGGATAAATAGATAGTGCCTCTCTACATGATACAGTCTTGGTTACATACAGTTGGGGTTGTGATGAACTGAAGAGGAAAGAGAGATTAAATGTATAAATGCCACAGTATTTTTTGGATGCTATGCTTTCCTTTTTCATGTTCTAAATGGCATTTATTACCCACTAGAAAATTAAGT
This sequence comes from Apodemus sylvaticus, assembly GCF_947179515.1. Taxonomy (NCBI): domain Eukaryota; kingdom Metazoa; phylum Chordata; class Mammalia; order Rodentia; family Muridae; genus Apodemus; species Apodemus sylvaticus. The sequence goes on along the minus strand of NC_067476.1, from coordinate 106,901,044 downwards.
ATACCCTACCTGAGAATTTTCTCCTTCCTTCCTTCCTTCCTTCCTTCCTTCCTTCCTTCCTTCCTTCCTTCCTTCCTTCCTTCCTTCTTTCATTTCTTCCTTCCTTTATTTCTTTCTTGCTTCCTTCATTTCTTCCTTCTTTCATTTCTTCCTTCCTTCATTTCTTTCTTCTTCCTTCCTGCATTTCTTCCTTCTTTCATTTCTTCCTTCCTTCATTTCTTTCTTCATTTCTTCCTTCCTTCATTTCTTTCGTCATTTCTTCCTTCCTTCATTCATTCCTTCCTTCCTTCTTTCCTTCCTTTCCTCCCTCCCTCTTTCTTCTCTTCCTTTCCTCTCCCTCCCTCCCTCTCTCCCCCTTCCTTCCTTCCTTCCTTCCTTCCTTCCTTCCTTCCTCTCTTCCTTTCTCTTTCTCATATACATTGTCTCCCCTTTATTCAATTCTATCTACTTTTGTCTGCCCACACATTATTTTGTCTGTATTCTTTCCAAATCTTGTTGTTTGACACCCTCCCAAATAACTTTGTTATTCTACATTTAGTAACTAGAAAGAACATTTAGAAAGAATAAATGCTTTCAGAGTCTTTGATGCCCTGTGATCTAAACTAACTTTGTAATATAACTCAGTTTGATTTAATTTTTTTGATATTTAGAACTATAAAGTTAGTGTTGAATGATAACACAATATAAGCTATGAATATAAAAAGCTCCATAATGGATATGTGGCAGTCCATAACATTATTATTTATGACAGAGTGAATTTTGTATTTGCATCTGTTTTTCAGTCTTAAGTTTTCTCTGAAGTTATTAGTGACTTTTGATGTCTCAGTCACCTCTGCTTCTAGGATTTTTGTTTCCCTTACTTCTGCTTTCTGTCACCTAGCTCTTTTTTTTTAGAATTGAAGATTATTATGGAAAATTTTAAATAGATATAATAATGGTAGGCACAAAAGTATTTCTAAGTTGATTGAAAGTGGAATTATAAACATTTTTGGATAAACTTGAAGATTTACATGGAAAATATTTCTGATAAAATTGAAATATATATGAAAACATGTTAAAATTAAAGATTATCATGGAAATTATACAGATAAAATGATAGGCATAAAGATAATTCTAAGTTGATTGAAAGTGGAATTGTAAATATTTTCAGATAAAATTGAAGATTTACATGGAAAATATTTCTGGTAAAACTCAAGAAATATATAGAAAAACACGGTAAAATTGACCATTTTATGGAAAATTTTACATATAAAATGGTAGATATAAAAACTTTAAATTAATTGAAGATAAAATTAGAAACATTTGTGATAAAATCAGATTTACATTGAAAACATTTCTGATAAAATAGAGGAAATACATAGAAAAACATTAAAATTGAAGATTATCATGAAAAATAATGCAGATAAAATGGTAGACATAAAAAACATTACTAAATTAATTAAAGGGGGGAATTAAAAACATTTTCTGATAAAATTGAAGATTTACATGAGAAATATTTTTGTAAGTCTAGGTCTTTTTATTGGGGAGTTGAGTCCATTGTTGTTAAGAGATATTAAGGAATAGTGATTATTGCTTCCTGTTATTTTTTATGTTATTTTTATGTTTGTGTGTGTATCTTCTTTTGAGTTTGTTGGAAGAAGATTACTTTCTTGCTTTTTCTAGGGCATAGTTTCCCTCCTTGTGTTGGCATTTTCCATCTATTATCCTTTGTAGGGCTGGATTTGTGGACAGATATTGTGTAAATTTGGTTTTATCATGGAATATCTTGGTTTCTCCATCTATGATGATTGAGAGTTTTCCTGGGTATAGTAGCCTGGGCTGGCATTTGTGTTCTCTTAGGGTCTGTATGAGGTCTGCCCAGGATCTTCTAGCTTTCATTGTCTCTGGTGAGAAGTCTGGTGTAATTCTGATAGGTCTGCCTTTATAAGTTACTTGCCCTTTTTCTCTTATCGCTTTTAATATTCTTTGTTTAGTGAATTTGGTGTTTTTGATTATTATGTGCCGGGAAGAGTTCTGAATGCTTTTTGTAAGTTCATGGGCATATCTTTCTTTAGGTTAGGGAAGTTTTCTTCTATAATTTTGTTGAAGATATTTACTGGCCCTTTAAGTTGTAAATCTTTGCTCTCATCTATACCTATGATACTTAGGTTTGGTCTTCTCATTGTGTCCTAGAGTTCCTGGATGTTTTGGGTTAGCAGCTTTATGCATTTGCATTTTCTTTGACTGTTGAGTCAATGTTTTCTATGGTATCTTCAGCACCTGAGGTTCTTTCTTCTCTCTTGTATTCTGTTGTTGATGCTTGCATCTATGACTCCTGAATTATTTCCAAGGTTTTCTAACTCCAGAGATGTCTCACTTTGTGATTTCTTTATGGTTTCTACTTCCACTTTTAGATCCTGGATGGTTTTGATCAGTTCCTTCACTTGATTGTTTGTGTTTTCCTGTAATTTTTTAAGGGATTTTTATGTTTCTTCTTTAAGGGCTTCTGCCTGTTGACCCATTATCTCCTGTATTTCTTTAAGGGATTTTTGTGTTTCCTCTTTAAGGGATTTTAGTTGTTGACCAATGTTCTTTTGTATTTCTTTAAGTGAGTTATTTAAGTCTTCCTTGAAGCCCTCTATCAGCATCATGAGATACAATTTTAAATATAACTCTTGCTTTTCCGGTGTGTTAGGGTATCTGGGACTTGCTATGGTGGGAGAACTGGGTTCTGATGTTGCCATATGGCCTTGGTTTCTGTTGGTAGGGTTCTTGTGCTTACCTTTTGCCATCTAGTTATCTCTGGTGCTAGTTGGTATTGTTGTCTCTGACTGGAGTTTGTTCTTCCTGTCGGCCTGTAAGCCTGTGTTCTTACTCCTCTGAGCTCAGAAGTGAAAGCACTGCTGGGAGATCACTTTCTCTTCTGCACAGAAGGCTGTGGAGTCTTCTGGCTCATTGGTGCCACTGTTGGAAGGAAGACTTCTGTCCCAGCTGCTCCACTTATGCCCTGTGTGCTCCTAGATGTTCCCCTCCAGAGAGAAGGTGGAGATCTCACCTCTGTGCTCAGTAGTGGAAGCGCTGCAGGGAGATCATTCTCTTCTGGCAGACTGTGCACAGAAGGCTGTGGAGTCTTCTGGCTCCCTGGTGTCTCTGTCATCCATTTCTACATGTGACTTACAGCCTTTCTAACAAATGACACACCCATATAAACACAAAGGTACTTGAATAATGTGATATATACAGTGTTATCCTATAACTACCATTTATTTCCATTCCTTATTTCTTTTCATGGCCTTTTGATTCAGTTGTCTTATGGTACATAAGCAAAAATTTTAATACTATATACAACAACACATCTTTCTTTTGGGCTGATTAGAAACAGACTTGATTTTCTGAGCATGCTGGGCTGTCATGAGACAATGCCTTTAGATGGGAGAATAACAACATAGAAGTAGTTTGCAACTCTAGACTGTCTTTTTTATTTTTACGAACACAAGGGAAATAACATTTAATTCATTTAAAAGATGGTTATTATGCTCTTCATGTTACCATATTTGGCTGACTTTAATCTGATATGATCAACTAACCATACAATTTTCTTTCCTCTAGACAAATGAAACTCTAATACTAAGAGAACTTTATCAGATTTTGAGAAATCATTGTCTCCCTTCTTCTCATTTCCATTCTCATATCCATTGCTCAGTTCAGGCACAGATTTTTCTCCTCATCTAGACTTGTTATTTTTCCAAACAAACATCAAGGAATCCTGTTTAGAGTTCAAATTTCACTGATACATCACTACTTTAAGGGAATATGTTGGTAGTATGGTTTAGTCAGGAATTTCTACAACAATTCATTACATACACCATTGGAAATAACTAATTTCTCACTTTCTAACATTCTATGTGCTTGGTGAGGTGATATGGATAGTTTTTCTCTCCCTTTCATGGTTCCTCTGTAGCTACAAGATGTGACACGCCTGGAAAGTCCAGGGTTGCCTCTCACTCTCTGCAGCCTCCTTCCATCTGGCCTTTTATTACTCTCTTGTCTACCTCAAGCTTCTTTATAGCATGTTTGTTAGCTTCCACAACAAGGTGTGTTTAGGAAACAAGGCCGAATTTACAAACACCCATCAAGTCTATTATTGAACTATGTTTGCTGATTTCTAATTGATCATCAACGTAGCCAGTGAGAGTCACTTGGGTAAGTTAGTGTTCTGCAAATAAAACATAATAATCTACATGATAAAATTATAGAGACTGGGTAACAGTTATGTGGAACTTTGTATTTCTTTCTTTCTGACATGGTGAATATAGAAAGAAAATGCACATGGGTGTGACTATCCAAGAAGTTCTGCTTACAGGCTCTGCCTCATAGATAAAACCTAGTTTTCATTTTTTAAGATTTGTATGTCTGTTTTGAAGTATCTCTAAAGGTTAAGTATCAATAAAAGTCTTGGAATACAGGGAGAGGGAAGAGGTCTTGAAATGGGGGGTGGTTAAGATAGAAGAATTATGAATGAAAGTGGAGAGAAGTACAGGGGACTAAAGGTTTAAACAGGAATAGGGACAGGAGGATGAGTGAGAAAGAAGGTAAACTATGAAATAATCCAAATTAAAGATTATGAAAATGACTTGTGTAAACCACTAAAATATGTAAGCTAATTGAGCTCTGTAATTTTAAGGTATTTGGATAGACATACCATGCATAGATGGGCAATGCTTCTTACAGAAGCCATGGATTACTAAATGCAACTCTCAGTGTCAGACATAAAATACCTTGCTATGAGTTATCTATCTATGAATCCTCGGAGATCAATGGTATAATACAGGGCATTATATTGTTTACCTATTACAACTAGATGGTAAAACTCTATTTCTGATGATACCACACGTTTAGGTTGTAGAACAGTGTGAAATACAGTTGAAACTGTTGTGAAAACTTTCTCCTTTACAACAGCTTTCCTGGTACCCTAAGGTCCTATGTAGAAGACTGGAAGGATAAAACTCATATGAGGTATTATTCAGTGAGGAATCATGAGTGTTGCTATCCTAACCTTTCAGGTAAATTGTGCCATTTGGTGTAATAGTGGCATGATTTCTGTAGAACAGCTAATCACTTTCTGACTTGATATGAGTCTTGCTCCACAGGTGAGAACTCAGATCTGGTACAGCAAGCCTGGGCACAGTCTGTGGCTATGGAGGTCATAAGCTTAATGCAGAAACCTACTACTGTTACCTTGTTCAGCCCCATGGGAAGAACAATGATTTCAGCCACCTAGACGCCCCGAGACTCCCAGGGACTGAAACATCAACCAAGGGGTACACAAGGTTCCAGCCAAAAATGTGGCAGAGGAAGGCCTTGTTGGGCATCAGTGCGAGGAGTGGTCCTTGGTCAGGTAAAATCTCAACAGAGGCCCCAACAAAGAAAAACAGATGGGGGGAGGTGGGAGTGTGTCAGGTGGAGGGGCATATATATAGAGGCAGTGGGTGGGAGGAGAGGTTGGGGGTCTTTGGGGAAGTGGGGAATTGGGAAAGGTTTTGCCACTGGCAATGTAAATGAAGACGATATTCAATAAAAAAAAGAAAAAAATTGCGATGAGAAAATTAAAAGGACATTTTGACCATCTTCCTTTATATATTTATATTTATACTGATAGGTTAGGATTGCTTTCAACTTTGGCCAGAGAAATTTCTTCTTACAGTGGCCATCAATAAATACAAAGACTCATTATTGGTCATGATGGTTAATATAGTTGTCTATTGACCTCTCAGTCCTAAATGGAACTTATATTCCAACTATTCGTGCCTCAAGGCAGAAATGGCAATTGTACTCATGAAATCATGGTATAACTGTGATTACTTACACAAGACTGCAAAAAAATCAAGTAGTCAATATTCTAGATGGATAGGAGAGGGAATGATGAGGCTCTATCTCCAGATGAAGAAGTATTAACAATTACTAAATATTTATCAGTGATGAAGTCACTTTTCTTTGCATATGTGGTCACTGGTAGATTATCTGTGCCTCTTTGGGTAGCCCCAAACCCATGTCCAGTTGGTTTTAAGCTCACTATTAAATAAAAATTTATAATATGCTTCTGTTATAGACTTAATATTCATGTTTCCTTCAATTTCAAGGGATGAAGCTGTAAACCCAATGTAATGGTGTTTGTAAATAGAACATTTGAAATATAAACAGGTTTAGATGAGTTCATGATACGATGGGTTAACATTTTTTAAGAATAGGCACAATCAGGGGAACAACCATGCCCGTAGATGCGTGCATTGGGAAAGGCTAAGAATACACAGCGAAATAGTGGGGCTGTCAACAGACTGCGAAGAAGCCCCTCAGTAACCATGACAGCACTTTGACTTTGAACTTTCAAGTTTTCAGAGCCAGGAGACAAGTGCCTACTCTTTAAGCCGTCCAGGCTACGGCTAACTGTATCTGAATACCATGAATAACATTTAGCTGTTTCTGTTTTGATAGCCTTCCATATTATCAATTAATAAAGAAAACATTTAACTTAGTTAATCAGGATTCCATCAGTCAGAGAGTGAAACTCAAAAATGGAATGTTTTTCTTTCTTTTTATTATTTTTGTCATCTTCTTTTTATTTCCTGTTAGGTTTTGTTTGTGTTACTAGCTAGTACATGCCTATAGTTGGGCTAGGCAATAATATTACTCTGAAGGGAAAAATATTAATCAGGTTTATTGTAGCCAGAACAAATAAAATTCATGTAAAATGAACGTCCTCCCTTTCTACCAGAGGTAGGATTAGAGAATGGTTGGTCTATAGAATTCATATTAGTTATAATATTTATTGTCTTAGACTTCATGGCATAAGAATTAGGACAATAATCTCATTTAACCTCTATACTAAAAAAGTGTTTTTTAAATCCAAATGTATAGATGACTAAAGACACAGATATGACTGTCATTTATGTAATGTATGTAACAGATTTGCTAAGTAGTAGAGATGAGTTAAATCTAGTTATTGCAGAAATGTTATAAAAATGCTGCTGAGTTTGGAACCTGGTTGTTCTCATTCTACAAACTTAACTTTTGTATCACAACTAGGAAACAATCCTTAAGGTTATATTCTGTGTAGAGTTGCTGGATACAATTCTACATTTATTTTGAATGAACAATTTTAATTTTAATTGTGCAAATCCTGAATGTGAAAACTATCTCATTTTTCTGTATCAGCCACAGTTCTATAGCTAGAGAACCCTTCTGTCATGAAGTCCCATCTCTGAGTAAATGCTGTGTCTGCATTAGCTGGGCTGCGAGTGAGCAGCCAGTGTAAAGACATGGGGTCAGATGTCTGCTTTCTTTACATGCCCTGCTTTGCTGTAACTGAAACCTGAGAAGCACTCTTCCTGTGCAGATGAACTGAGACACTTCGGTTTCTAATTGAGTCTTCAGAAATTCATCAGCTTCCTGTAGTACCATGGGAGAACACCCTTGGCATCTAAATAATATCCATTATCATTCATATCATTATGCCAAGAATGCAATAGACTCAAACCAATTGTTGTAGGTAGTAAATGGAGCCCCAAAATGCTCTGTAATATAATTTATTTTGCAGAAATATCACAAAATGCTTCACAGGTAATTATGTTTGATGTAGAAAAATACAAACTCTGAATATGAAAATGTATTATGCTGGCTGAATTTAGAGAAGAAAGGGGCAGGATTCAGGCAGTTTGCAAAGATTTGAGAAGGAGAAATTTCAAAACAAAGACCCAACTACTTTTGAAAATGAGGTTTTAAAAAAACTAAAGGGCTTGAAGTGGAAGGTTTTTCTTGTAGAAAATTAGGGTCCTATTATCCGTTGCTCCAAAATTCACTAAAAAACATAATTAAATTAAATATATTATTACATTAGCATATCTAGTGCTTTCTGAACTCCTTCCCTGTGTATTGTTTTCAATTGTCTATGTAAAGTGCCACACCATAAATTATCTGTCCTTCCCCTCTACTGCTGTCTCTGTTCATTACCATTTTTTTCTCTGTGACAGCAACGGGGAGATTTGTTATTCTTCAGACTGGACCATTCCTGGTTTAACATCTTGCTGTTTGTAAAACCTGGAACATCTTCCCTTGGGAACTAGGCAGCACTAACTCTCTCTTACCTCTCTCACAGCCTTAGTTAAATGTCTTCCCTTGAGGTCCTATGAAGATGTTCTCAGTGCCACCATTCCCAGAGTCGCAAGCTCCTTCAGCTGTTCCACTATTTTTATAGTAAAAATCACATTCTTATCTACAACATTAACTACTGTCATTTGTTATTGTTTATCTTTATGTGCATCTCTAAGAAAAACTCTTACAAGGACCTGAAATCTGTTTTGTGAATGCTCACTCTTAAGTCCTGCTGCATTGCCCACAGCACAGGAGAGTCTCCATAGATGGTATTTCATAGTTCCATGAAGCCCCTGATTTTCAGTTTTTGAATTGTATGTGGTTAGAAGATAGCATAATGCCTAAAAGTACAAGTGTAAATTAGGAGAAAGAGAATAAGCCAGAGAGAGAGAGGGGAGGAGGAGCAAGGAAGAGAGAGACAGAGAGACAGAGACAGAGCCACAGGCTCTGTGAGACAGAGAGAGACAGATAGAGAGAGACAGAGAGAGAACACAAACAATGCTCTCACAAGTCAGATTAGTAAATGTGCCTACGACTTGTGATTTCTATAAAGTTAAACTATAAATAAAGAAAATTGTTCTGTCAAGTGCCTGGGGAATGTTTATAAAATTTAATTAGGTCCAAAACCATGCCAATGATGTTGACTTTTAAAAACTGGACATTAGGTTACATCCTTTTCTCATGAACAAACAAAACTAAAATTTAATTAAGATTCAATTTAAAAACAATTTAGTTAAAGAGGGAATAAGAATGCAATTAAAATATCTTTAGGACATAATTAAACCAAGAAAGCATGCATCAAGATTCCTGGAAAAATTTCAAATATATTTCAAAGGTACATTTATATCTTTAGGGGCTATCATTTAGAAAATAGAAATGGTGAATGAAATAGGATTTTATTTAAGGTGTTGGAATACTCTAGAAGGAGTAGCTCCAAGGAAGGCCAGGAGAGGAAAACCATGAGTTAGGGGAATAAAAGCAAATAGATTGAAATTCAGAACGTAGTGTAAGTCTAGCAATCTCGGGAAAATACAGTTATTTAAAATCAGTTTATAAAAAGCAAAGCATCGAAAGATGTACAGAAGAGATTTTAATTTTACATAAAAGTTTTATGCATAGCTGAGTGTGGATATATAGGAGAAATCTAATCTAATCAAAATCCAAAAACCTCAAATATTGTCATGTATATAGCTCCAAAAACATTTTGGTTAAGAAAGTTTTATAGGCAAGTTTTTCTAAGTTTACGAAAAGCTGTGGTCACCATATTATTTGAAATAACCGGGAATTTAGCAAATAGTACTGTACCAATAGAACTGTCTCAGGCAGGTGACACAATTGATGCAGTACCCAAAGGTATTTACTGCTGAGGCTTAGGCCTGAGCACCATCCCTAGGGCTCACATAGTTGAAGCAGAGAGTTGACTTCTATAAATTGCCCTTTAACTGCTACATGAGTGCCATGGTATGTGTGTGAGTACACTGTATTATATGCATGCGTGCACGCGTGCACACACACACAATTTAATGACATTTCAAAACAAACAATCTCATTGATGAAAAAGGTATGTACACAATAACACACAGAAACAACATTCAATATACTTAATGAACACTGCTTTTCATTACATATAAAATGTCCAATCAAGAAAGGACAGTACAGTATTTTATTTTATTTTTTCCTTTTTTAAAAATTTTCTATATTCTTTGTTTACATTCCATATGATTTTTCTTTTCCCAGTTCCCCCTCTCCCCATAAGTCCCATAAGCCCTCTTCCCTCTACCCGTTCCCCAATCAAACCCCTCCTACTTCTCTGTCCTGGTATTCCCCTGCAATCCTGCATCAAGCCTTTCTAGGACCAGGGCCCTCTCTTTCCTTCCTTCTTGGGAATGGTTTGATATGTGAGTCGTGTCTTGGGTATTCCGAGCTTCTGAGCTAATATCCACTTATCAGTGACTACATTCCATGTGTGTCCTTTTGTGAATGAGTTACTTCACTTAGGATGATATTTTCTAGTTCCAACCATTTGTCTAAGAATTTCATGAATTCATTGTTTTTATTGCTGAGTATTATTCCATTGTGTAAATATAACACATTTTCTGTATCCATTCCTCCACTGTGGGACATCTGGGTTCTTTCCAGCTTCTGGCTATTATAAATAAAGCTACTATGAACATAGTGGAGCATGTGTCCTTACTGCATGCTGCAGAATACTCTGGGTATATGCCCAAGAGTGGTATAGCAGGGTCCTCTGGAAGTGTCATGCCCAGTTTTCTGAAGAACCACCAGACTGATTTCCAGAGTGGTTGTACCAACTTGCATTCCCACCAGCAGTGGAGGAATGCAATCCACTACATAAACAAACTCAAAGAAAAAAACCCACATGATCATTTCATTAGATGTTGAAAAAGCATTTGACGAAATTCAGCATCCTTTCATGCTAAAAGTCTTGGAAAGAACAGGAATTCAAGGCCCATACCTAAACATAATAAAAGGAATATACAGCAAACAGTAGCCAACATCAAACTAAATGGAGAGAAACTTGAAGCAATCCCACTAAAATCAGGGACTAAACAAGGCTGCCCCCTCTCTCCATAACTTTTCAATATAGTACTTGTCTTAGTCAGGGTTTCTATTCCTGCACAAACATCATGACGAAGAAGCATGGGAAAGAAAGGGTTTATTCAGCTTACACTTCCACACAGCTGTTCATCACCAAAGGAAGTCAGGACTGGAACTCAAGCAGGTCAGGAAGCAGGAGCTGATGCAGAGGCCATGGAGGGATGTTTCTTACTGGCTTGCTTCCCCTGGCTTGCTCAGCCTGCTCTCTTATAGAACCCAAGAGCACCAGCCCAAAGGTGGTACCACTCACAAGGGGCCCTCCCCATTTAATCACTAATTGAGAAAATGCCCCACAGCTGGATCTCATGGAGGCACTTCCCCAACTGAAGCTCCTTTCTTTGTGATAACTCTAGCCTGTGTCAAGTTGACACACAAAACTAGCCAGTATAGTTCTAGCTAGAGCAATTAGACAACATAAGGAGGTCAAAGGGATACAAATTGGAAAGGAAGAAGTCAAACTATCACTATTTGAAGATGATATGATTGTATACTTAAGTGACCCAAAAAACTCCACCAGAAAATTCCTACAGCTGATAAACAACTTCAACAAAGTGGCTCCACCAGAAAATTCCTACAGCTGATAAACAACTTCAGCAAAGTGGCTGGTTAAAAAATCAACTTAAGCAAATCAGTAGCCTTCCTATACTCAAAGGATAAGCACTCTGAGAAAGAAATTAGGGAAATGAAACCCTTCACAATAGCCACAAGCAATATAAGTATCTTGGAGTGACTCTAACCAAACAAGTGAAAGATCTGTATGACAAGAAATTCAGGTTTCTGAAGAAGGAAATTGAAGAAGACCTCCGAAAATGGAAAAATCTTCCATGCTCATGGATTGGCAGGATTAATATAGTAAAAATGGACATCTTGCTAAAAGCAATATACAGATTCAATTCAATCCCCATCAAAATCCCAACTCAGTTCTTCATAGAGTTAGAAAGAGCAATTCTCAAATTCATCTGGAATAACAAAAAACCCAGGATAGCTAAAACTATTCTCAGCAATATTTTAAATGTGTAGTATCAAGAGCTTTTCACTAAAAATATATTAAGAGACTAAAAATGGCTGCTAATTCTGCAAACAAGTTTCAAGCTATTTCAAAGTATATATGTATAATTTGTACCTATATATCATTATATATAACACATACATAGCATTATATTGTATATGTATACATATATACACATATATTTTATAAACACACATATATACTATATATAACATATGCATATACATATTATAGATAATGCTAAAGGAATTCACAGATTACATTTGATAATAGAAAATAATGAATCTACAGTTTTTTATTGAATATAATCTTCATTTACATTTCAAATGTTATACCCTTTCCCGGTTTCCTCCCCTCCCAGAAAATTCCCAACCCATCCTCCCATCCCCCTGCCTCCAAGAAGATGCCCCTCTGCCCAACCCACTCCCACCTATGCCCCCTCCATTTCCACACACTGGGGCTTCTATCGAGCCTTCATAGGACCAAGGACCTGTCGTCCAACCTATGCCCAACAAGGCATTCCTCTTCCACAATTGCGGCTGGAACCATGTGCACCCCTTGGTTGCTGGCTTAGTCCCTGGAAGCCCTGGGGCATTTGGTTTGCCAACATCATTGTTCTTCCCATGGGACTGTAAACCCCTTCAGCTCCTCCAGTGCTCCCTCCAAATCCTAAATTGGGGACCCCATGCTCAGTCCAGTGGTTGGCTGCTAGCTACTGCCTCTGTTATCTGTGAGGCTCTGGCAGGCCCCTCAGGAGACAGCCATATCAGGCTCCTTTCAGCAAGCACTTCTTGTCATCCATAATAGTGTCGGGGCTTAGTGACTGTTTATAGGATGAATTCCCAGGTAGGACAGTCTCTGGGTGGCCTTTCCTTTAGTCTCTGCCCTACACTTTGTCTCTATAATTGCTCCTCTGACTATTTTGTTCCCTTTCTTAGAAAAACCGAAGCACCCACACTTTGGTCTTCCTTCTTCTTGAGCTTTTTGTGGTTTGTGTGTTGAATCTTGTTTTTTTCTGAGAGTTTGGGTTAATATGCACTTATCAGTGAGTGCATACCATGCATGTTCTTTTGTAATTCTTGTGTTCTTGAGTGGGTTACCTCACTCAGGATGACACTTTCTAGTTCCATCCATTTACCTAGGAATTTCATGAATTCATTGTTTCTAATAGCTGAGTAGTAACCCATTGTGTAAATATACCACAGTTTCTGTATCCATTCCTCTGTTGAAGGACATCTGGGTTCTTTCCAGCTTCTGGCTATTATAAATAAAGCTGCTATGAACATAGTGGAGCAAGTGTCCTTATTACATGTTGGAGCATCTTCTGGGCATATGCCCAGGAGTGGTATAACTGGGTCCTCAGGTAGTACTATGTCTAATTTTCTGAGGAACCACCAAATTGATTTCCAGTGTGGTTGTACCATCTTTCAATCCCACCAACAATGGAAAGAGTGTTCCTCTTTCTCCACATCATCTCCAGCATCTGCTGTCCTGAGTTGTTCATCTTAGCCATTCTGACGGTGTGAGGTGGAATTTCAATGGTGTTTTGATTAGCATTTCCCTGATAACTAAAGATGCTGAACATTTGTTTAGATGCTTCAGCGATATTGGAGTTTCCTCAGTTAAGAATACTCTGTTTAGCTCTGTACCACATTAGCTCTCTGAAGTCTAACCTTTTTCAGTTCTTTATATGTTTTAGATATTAGCCCTCTGTCAGACATAGGATTGGTAAAGATCTTTTCCAAGTCTTGGTTGCCGTTTTGTCCTATAGACAGTGTCCTTTGCCTTACAGAAGCTTTGCAGTTTTATGAGGCTCCACTTGTTGATTCTTGTTCTTACATCATAAGCCACTTGTGTTCTCTTCAGGAAAATTTCCCCTGTGCCCATGTGTTTAAGGCTCTGCCCCACTACTTTCTCTTCTATAAGCTTCAGTGTATGTGGTTTTATGTGGAGGTCCTTGATCCACTTGGACTTGAGTTTTGTACAAGGAGTTAAGAATGGGTCCATTTGCATTTTTGTACATGCTGACCTCCAGTTGATCCAGCACCATTTGTTAAAAATGCTGTCCCTTTTTCTACTGGATGTTGGTGTGTGGGTTCATTTCTGGGTCTTCAATTCTATTCCATTGATCTTCGTGCCTGTCTCTGTACCAATACCATATAGGTGTATTTATTTATTTATTTATTTATTTATGTATTTTTAAATCACTATTGCTCTGTAGTAGAACTTAAGGTCAGGGATGGTGATTCTCCCAGAAGTTCTTTTATTGTGGAGAATAGTTTTCACTATACTGGGCTTTTTGTTATTCCAAATAAATTTGCAGATTGCTCTTTCTAGCGCTATGAAGAGTTGATTTGGAATTTTGATGGAAATTGCATTGAATCTATAGATTGCTTTCGGCAAGATGGGCATTTTTCCCATATTAATCCTGCCAATCCATGAGGATGGGAGAACTTTCTATCTTCTGAGATCTTCCTCCATTTCTTTCTTCAGAGGCTTGAAGTTCTTGTCATACAGATCTTTTACTTGCTTGATTAGAATCACACCAAGGTGTGTAATATTATTTGTGATTATTGTGAAGGATGTCATTTCCCTAATTTCTTTCTTAGCTTGTTTATTCTTTAAGTATAGGAAGGTTACCGATTTCTTTGAGTTAATTTTATATACAGCCACTTTGCTGAAGTTGTTTATCAGCTTTAGGAGTTCTCTAGTGGAATTTTGGGATCACTTAAATATACAATCATATCATCTGCAAATAGTGATATTTTGACTTCTTTCTTTCTAATTTGTATCCCTTTGACCTCCTTTTGCTGTCTAATTGCTCTAGTTAGAACTTCAAATACTATATTGCATAGATAGGGAGAAAATGGACAGCCTTGTCTGGTCTCCAATTATAGTGGAATTGCTTCAAGTTTTTCTCCACTTAGTTTGATGTTGGATACTGGTTTGCTGTATATTGCTTTTACTATGTTTATGTATGGGTCTTGAATTCCTGTTCTTTCTAAAACTTTTAACATTAAGGGATGCTGAATTTTGTCAAATGCTTTTTCAGCATCTAATGACATGATCATATTTTTTTCTTTGAGTTTGCTTATATAATGGATTACAATGATGGATTTCCATATATTGAACCATCCCTGCATCCCTGGGTTGAAGCCTACTTGATTGTGGTGAATTATCATTTTGATGTATTTTTTAATTCAGTTGGCAAGAATTTTATTGAGTATTTTTACACCAATGTTCATGAGGGAAATTGGTCTGAAGATCTCTTTCCTTGTTTTGTCTTTGTTTGGTTTAGGTATAAGCATTATTATGGCTTTATAGAATGAATTAGGTAGTGTTCCTTGAGCTTCTATTTTGTAGAATAGTTTAAAGAGTATAGGTATTAGGTCTCCCTTGAAGATCTGATAGAATTCCCTTTTTAACCCATCTGATCCTAGACTTGTTTTGGTTGGGAGCCTCTTAAGGAGTGATTCTGTTTCCTCAGGACTTACAGGGCTATTTAGATGGTTTATCTGATCCTGTTTTAATATTGGAACCTGGTATGTGTCTAGAAAATTGTCCATTTTGTCCAGATTTTCTAGTTTTGTTTAGTATAAGGTGTTGTAGTAGGAGCTGATGATTTTTTTGAATTTTTGCAGTTTCTGTTGTTATGTCTACCTTGTCATTTGTGATTTTATTAATTTGGGTAGTGCCTCTGTACCCTCTGGTTAGTCTGACTAAGGGTCTATCTTGTTGCTTTCCTCAAAGAACAGTTGATTCTTTGGTTAGTTCTGGTTCTGTTGATTCTTTGTATAGTTCTTTTTGCTTCTGTTTTGTTCACAGAGTTTGATTATTTCCTGCCATCTACTCCTCTTGAGTATATTTGTTTCTTTTTGTTCTAGAGCGTTCAGGTGTGTTGTCAAGCTGCTTGTGTAAGGTCTCTCCCTTTTATTTTTGGAGGCACTTAGCATTATGAGCTTTCCTCTTAGCACTGCTTTCATTGTGTCCCATAAGTTTTGTTATGTTTCTTCATTTTCATTAAATTCTAAAAGTTTTTAATTTCTTTCTTTATTTCTTCTTTAACCAAGTTATCATTGAGTAGAGCATTGTTCACCGTCCATGTGTATGTATGTTTTCCATTGTTTTTATTTGAACTTAAGACCAGCATTAGACCATGGTGATCTGATAATGTGCATGGAATTATTTCACTATTCCTGTATCTGCTGAGCCTGTTTTGTGACTAATTATATGGCCAGTTTTGGAAAAGGTACTATGAGGTGCTGAGAAGAAGGTATATTCTTTTGCTTTAGTGTGGAATGTTCTATAAATATCTGTTAGATCCATTTGGTCCATAACTTCAGTTAGTTTCACTGTATCTCTGTTTAGTTTCTGATTCCATGATTTGTCTATTTTTGAGAGTGGGTTGTTGAAGTTTTCCACTATTATTGTGTGGGGAGCAATGTGTTCTTGGAGCTTTATTAAAGTTTCTTTTATGAATGTGGGTGCCCTTGTGTTCAGAGCATAGATGTTCAGAATTGAGAGTTCATCTTGGTAGATTTTTCTTTTAACCAGTATGAAGTGTCCCTCTATATCTTTTTTGACAACTTTTGGTTGAAAGTTGATTTTATCAAATATAAGAATGGCCACTTCAACTTGTTTTATGGGACCATTTGCTTGGAAATTTTTCCAACCTTTGACTCTGGGGTAGTGACTGTGTTTGTCACTTAGGTGGGTTTCTTGTATGCAACAAAATGTTGGGTCCTTTTTATGTACCCAGTCTGTTAGTTTGTGTCTTTTTACTGGGGAATTGAGTTCATTGATGTTAAGAGATATTAAGGAAAAGTTATTGTTACTTCCTCTTATTTTCATTGTTAAAGGTGGAATTCTGTTTGTATGGCTATCTTCTTTTGAGTTTGTTGAAAGAGGACTATTTTATTAATTTTTCTAGGGTGTAGTTTCCCTCCTTGTGTTGTTGTTTTCCACCCATTATCTTTTGTAGAACTCGGTTTGTGGAAAGATATTGTGTAAATTTGGTTTTGTCATGAAATAACTTGCTTTCTCCATTTATGGTAATTGAGAGTTTTGCTAAATATAGTAGCCTGGGCTGACATTTATGTTCTCTTAGGGTTTGTATGACATCTACCCAGGGTCTTCTAGCTTTCATAGTGTCTGCTGAGAAGTCTGGTGTAATTCTGATAGGTCTGCCTTTATAAATTACTTGACCTTTTCCCCTTACTGCTTTTAATATTCTTTCTTTGTTTAGTGCATTTGGTGTTTTGATTGTTATGTGACAGGAGGAATTTTTGTTCTGGTCCAGTCTGTTTGGAGTTCTGTAGGCTTCTTGTATGCTCATGGGTATCTCTTTCTTTAGATTAGGGAATTGTGCTGAAGATATTTACCGGCCCTTTAAGTTGTAAATCTTTGCTCTCTTCTATACCTATAATCTTTAGGTTTGGCCTTCTCATTATGTCCTGGATTTCCTGGATGTTTTGGGTTACACACTTTTTGCATTTTGCATTTTCTTTGATTGTTGACTCAATGTTTTCTATGGTATCTTCAGCACCTGAGATTCTTTCTTCTATCTCTTGTATTCTGTTGTTGATGCTTGCATCTATGACTCCAAATTTCTTTCCAAGGTTTTCTTTCTGCAGAGTTATCTCCCTTTGTGATTTCTTTATTGTTTCTACTTCCATTTTTAGATCCTGGATAGTTTTGTTCATTTACTTCTGAGTTGTTTGTGTTTTCCTGCAATTCTTTAAGGGATTTTTATGTTTCCTCTTCAAGGGCTTCTACCTGTCGACCCATGCTCTCATGTATTTCTTTAAGGGAATTGTTTATGTCCTTCTTGAAACCCTCTATCAGCATCATGAGGTGTGATTTTAAATCCAGATCTTGCTTTTCCAGTGTGTTGGGATATCCAGGACTTGCTGTTGTTGGAGAACTAGGTTCAGATGGTGCCATGTTGGCTTGGTTTCTGTTGGTAATGTTCTTGCATTTGTCTTTTGCCATGTGGTTATCTCTGGTGTTAGCTGGTCTTGCTGTCTCTGATTGTGGTTTATCTGTCCTGCAAGCCTGGGTATCTGTATTCCTGGGATTTCTGTTCTCTCTTTGTACACAGGTATGTAGGCACTCCTGGGAGACCTACATACCTGTGACCTGTCTTGTGATGGTATTTGTGTATGTAGTTCAGGATTAGCTTTAAACTCTCTTGCCTCTCCACAGTCCTAGGAGGTTAGCTATCTCCCTGTACCATGTGGATATTATGCACTATGGCAGAGGATAGTCCCCAGCTGGAGACAGAAACCAGAAGGCTCCCACCTGGGGCTTCCTGATGGGTTCCTCTGAGCAGGACGGGTGGTCCTCTCTGTGTTCTCAGGCCTCTCCAAACTCCCACTGCTCTGAGTGCAATGGGTTCTCAACTGCTCTGGGTGCAGCAGTGAGTTCTCTAGGATGGATCAGGATATGCATGTCTTTGTCATGGTTGTCTATGCTGCCAAGAGTCTGCTGGAGCAGAAAATCCAGGCAGCAGAAGTGGTGGAAGGAATGGAAGTGGAATGGTATTCAGGAGGGCCGTGGTCTAGGTGGTTGCTGGGGAGCGAGACCCGCCGGGCCACCAGCAGCAGCTCTGAGACTCCAGAGATGGGAGGGGAAACTTAAAGGCTGCTCTAAATGCAGCGGGTTCTCTAGGATGGATCACGAGATGATGTCTTTACTGTAGCAGACCAGCCAAGGGTCTACTGTAGCAGAAAGGCCAGAGGTGTAAGGGGCGATTCAACAGGTTTCAGATAAATATAGAAAATTATCACTATTGACATTTGAGATGTATGTATTTTAGGCGAAAACAGAATTACAAGGCATTTTCATTGTATCATGGTGATCTTGCAAATGATGCAGAATTTCATTTATATAAATGAAATGGAACAACAATAAAACAGATGGTAATGCATTAAGATCTTCACACATGTAAGGGAATTCTCACAGAGCATGTAAAGCAGGCTCTGGAAATTTCAAATGCTCACTTACATAACAAAACAGAAGAAAGGGAGCATCAGCATCAAGTTGTATATGCAGGGTCTGCCCAAGATAGCAAGCAATAGGTAATGCATAATGGAAGATCTTTTTAAGTTTCCCAGTTATTTTAAAACATCTGTGGAGGAAGACTAAACATCTTAAAAGGCCATGTGGGAAAATAACTTGTACCTGATTTGACGAAGTTCAGTACTCATAATTTGCAGGTAAATGTTATAAATCATTAAGAAAAGCAGTAATGACTCTGAAATCCCAAAAGAACATTTGGAAATATGTAAGATGATTAGAAATATGAAATAAGAATTCGGGTAACAAAGCCATTAGTCTGTGTGGTGGCTAATCATCCTTGTCAGCTTGACACACCTGGGAAGAAGGAACAACCTCAACTGAGGAATCTGCCTCCACCAGACTGGACTGTAGGTGAGTCTTTGGGGGCGTTTTCTGAATTGCTCACTGATGTGAGTGGGCTCACCCTGATGTGGGAAGTGACATTTTTAGGTGAGTGGGTGTGGCCTATGTAAGAAAGATGTCTGATCATAACATGAGGACCAAGATAGTATGTGTTAAATATTGCTCCCTAGTTTCTGCTTCAGTTCCTGCTTAGGCTCTGTACTGACTCCCCTAAGTTATGGATTATAGATATGAGTTAAAAGATGAAAATTGCTTTGGTTATGGTATTATCGTGCTGGCGAGAAGCCAACTATCACAATTACTATTCAAGTTCATAGAGTCTTTAAAAAATTAGCATCCAGAGCAGTGAAGACACATAAGAATGTGTGTATTTTACATTATATACAAAAGCAAAAATGTCATGAAAATAAGGTATATCAGGCCATACCATTTTATATAAATGTTGAACATCTATGAAAATACAGCATATGTATGTATAATACATAAGTCAAGTATAATGATACATGTCTATCACACCAGCATTTTGGAGGGTGAGGCAGGAGAATCAGGCAGGAGTCAGATATCAGACTGGCTTATATAGTGAGGCGCTGTATAAAGTTAAAAAAAAAATAAAGACTTCAATGAAAGCCAGTAAGACAATAGTGTACAATACTGTTCCTCTCTTCTGTATAAGAATGTACACACTTTTATTCTTGTCTTTATAACTGAGCAAATTTAATTTTATAAATAAATAATTATGAATTGCTATTTAAAAGAAGCATAAAGAAGTGTATCATGATGTTTAGATTTATAAATATGGTAGCCAATTTCTTGCCCAACTAACAAAATATGAATGAAAGGAAGATTTGTTCACAGTCATACTTTTACAGGGTTGTAAGAACATGCCAGTTCTCTCCCTGGTTTCTGGGCTAGAAATGAATCAAACAAGGCTTGGTAGAGAACAACTCTTTAGCTCATTACAGTCAAGAAACAAAGAGGAACACAGGAAGGCCCAACATAAAATATTGTACCTAGTCAGGTCTCCTGCTGCCTTGTTGGTTCAGCTTTTCAAAGCCCCCTAAAATGTCCCCAGTACTTCCAAAAACAGTGCCACGAGCTGGGGGCTGAGGACCACAGGAGCCTGAGGGGGACATTTCATATTCAAACCACAGCAGTAAATCATGTTACCTTAACATGCCAGAACATGCCATTTGGAATTTTAACAATGATTTCTTCTGACTCTTTTGATGAGCAGTAAAACTCCCTGCAATTTCCTACTTTTGTGTACTGTACTTAGCACAGAAAAGAAAATCCAGACTTTAAACATGAATAAGAATCACCAACTCTATTTTAATATGGTTTATAGATTTGGGACTGGCATTTTGTGTAGTTTGAGATATGTTTATTTCCAGCATTTTTTTCTTACTGAGAGTACTAAATTTTTTTCTTTTATTTGTATTATTTTATGTGCATGAGCCTGGGTACAAGGATATGCAGCATATTCTTGCAGTTAGTACCCAAAGAGGTCAGGAGAGGTTGTGCGTCCCTTGAAACTGGAGATACAGCCAAGCATGAGCCACCCTATGGATGCTGAGAAGCCAACACTTTGCAAGAGTACTCAGTGCTCTTAAATGCTGAGCCATCTCTCTAGTCTGAGATCTCTTTTCTTATAATTATGCAGGCATGGATGGCATTTAAGAGGGATGATTTAATAGATATCACTTACCTGTATAATAAAACAGCAATTAAATGATTATGCCCTGATTAAATTTAATGTTCAAATAAAATAAAACAATCTATTTAGGCATGTATTTTAATTTCCCAATCTAATAAGGTAATTGCATTTTGACAGTCCTTTCAGTTAGGTAAATGTGAAATTCTCATTCTAGCCTGTTGGGTTTGATGTGAGGTCCACTCTCTCCCCAGTGAAGCCCTGGGTGAATTCCAGGGAAGGCGGAAGAGCAGGAAGCTCTGCAGTCAGCATTTATATGACTCTGATGCTGTAAAGATAATGAGAGCTTTAATGGAATGTGTATGTCAGGAGAACGAATCATTAAGATGTTATTACCTTTATTTGGGGTTTTGTGTCTCCATGCTGGTAGATTCTGCTGTGTCTTTCACTGGGCTGATGCCAGGAACTATAATATCAATGAAATTCCAAGTATCAGATTATGGTGAAAACAGTTAAAAGGAATGGTGTTAGTAGTATATTTTTTCACGGGCCCGGCCATCCATATGTGTGGCAGGGTGTTAGTTACCCCCACCCTCACACCCATCCACCTCTCTCTTTCTCTATTTCTCTCTCTGTGCACATGTGTGTGTGCATATTCATGTGTATGAGTGTGGATGCACATATACCATAATGCATTGTAATCAAGAAACTTTTTTGGATATCAGTCCTTGCCTTCTATCTTTCTGGAGATGGAATATCTTGCTTGCTGTCACATAAGGTAGATTAGCTGGCTATCCAGTTTTTAAGATTCCCTTGTCTGCTCCTAGCTAGCAGGACACTAGGATTACATACACTGGCTGATGTATCCAGCTTTCCATGAATTCCTCAGATTCAAACTCAGGTTTACATGCTTACACAGCAAACTCTTTATGGACTGAGCCATTCTTTGCAGCCTATTGATTAACTTTTAAATTACCAGTTTATTTAGGGATACTTGTTTGATCTGATTGCTGATTTCATACATATCACACATAATTTTTCCAGTCAATGGCCTTTCAGGTTTCCCAACCATGCATTTAAAGGTAAGGAGGTATTAATATGAGTGAAGTCTATTAGTCTCATCTTTCTATAGTCAGTGCATTTTTCATCTCCTAGGCATACTATTAGCTACTTCTTTTGACAGATTTGAGGTTCAGCTCTTAAATTTATCTCTAGGATCAGTTCAATGGTTGGCTGCAAAGATTCACCTCTACATATGTCAGGCTCTGGCAGAGCCTCTCAGGAGATAGCTATATTAGGCTCCTGTCACTGTGTGGATCACCAGTGGAGGAGTTAGAGAAAGGACTGAAGGAGCTGAAGGGGCTTACAAACAACCAGAGTTCCCAGGGTCTAAACTACCAACCAAGGAGTACACATTGAAGGACCCATGGCTACAGCCATATCTGTAGCAGAGGATGGCCCTGTTGAGCATCAATAAGCAAAGAGGCCCTTGCTCTTGTGAAGGCTTGATGCCCCAGTATAGGAAAATGTGAGGGCAGAGAGGTGGGAGTGGGTGAGTGAAAGGGGGAACACTCTCATAGAAGCAAGAGGAGGGGGTGGGATAGGGAGTTTCTAGTTATTATAAATAAGGCTGCTATGTACATAGTGGAGCATATGTACTTATTATATGCTGGAGAATCCTCTGGGTATATTCCCAGGAGTATAGCAGGGTTCTCTAGTAATATGATGCCCAATTTTCTGAGGAACCACCAAACTGATTTCTAGAGTGGTTGTACCAGCTTGCAACCCCACCAGCAGTGGACTATTCTCTTTCTCCACATCCTCTTCAGTACCTACTATCTCCTGAGTTTTTGATCTTAGCCATTCTGACTGGTGGGAGGTGAAATCCCAGGGAAGTTTTGATTTGCATTTGCCTGAAGAGTGATGATGCTGAACATTTCTTTAGGTGCTTCTCAGCCATTCAATATTCCTCAGTTGAAAATTCTTTGTTTAGCTCTGTACCCCATTTTAATAGGGTTATTTGGTTCTCTCAGGTCTAACTTCTTGAGTTCTTTGTATATATTGGATATTAGCCCTCTGTCAGATGTAGGATTGGTAAAGATCTTTTCCCAATTTGTTGGTTACCTTTTTGTCTTATTGACAGTGTCCTTTGCCTTACATAACTTTGTAATTTTATGAGGTCCCATTTGTCAATTCTTGATCTTAGAGCATAAGCAATTGGTGTTCTATTCAGAAAAATTTCCCCTGTGCCCATGTGCTCCAGGTGCTTCCCCACTTTCTCTTTTATTAGACTCAGTGTATCTGGTTTTATGTGGAGGTCTTTGATCCACTTGGACTTGAGCTTTGTACAAGGAGATAAGAGTGCATAGATTTGCATTCTTCTGCATGCTAACATCCAGTTGAACCAGCACCATTTGTTGAAAAGGCTGTGTGGTTTTAGCTCCTTTGTAAAAGATCAAGTGACCATAGGTGTGTGGGTTCATTTCTGGGTCTTCAATTCTATTCCATTGAGCTACTTGCATGTCACTGTACCAATACAACACAGTTTTTAACATTATTGCTCTGTAGTATAGATTGAAGTCTGGGATTTCCAAGAAGTTCTTTTATTGTTGAGAATAGTTTTAGCTATCCTGGGTTTTTTCTTATTCCAGATGAATTTGAGAATTGCTGTAACCCTATGAAGAATTGCGTGGGGATTTTGATGGGGATTGCATTGAATCTGTAGAGTGCTTTAGGCAAGATGGCCATTTTTACTGCATTAATCCTGCCAATCCATGAGCATCGGAATTCTTTCCATCTTCTGAGGTCTTCTTTGATTTCTTTCTTCAGAGACTTGACATTCTTGTCATATAGATCTTTCACTTGTTTGGTTAGTCACACCAAGTTACTTTATATTATTTGTGACTATTGTGAGGGATGTCGTTTCCCTAATTACTTTCTCAGCCTACTTATCCTTTGAGTATAAGAAGGCTACTAATTTCTTTGAGAATATTTTATATACAGCCACTTTGCTGAAGTTGTTTATCAGCTGTAGGAGTTCTCTGGTGGAGTTTTGTAGGTTGTTTCATTACACTATCATATCATCTGCAAATCATGATAATACGACTTCTTCCTTTCCAATTTGTATCCCTTTGACCTCCTTATGTTGTCTAATTGCTCTAGCTAGAACTTCAAGTACTATATTGAATAGATATTGAGAGAGGGGGCAGTCTTGCCTAGTACCTGATTTTAGTGATATTGCTTCAAGTTTCTCTCCATTTGGTTTGATGTTGGCTACTGATTTGCTATATATTGCTTTAACTATGTTTATGTATGGGCCTTTAATTCCTGATCTTTCCAAAACTTTTAAAATGAGAGGATGCTGAATTTTGTCAAATGCTTTTTCAGCATCTAATGAAATGACCATGTGGTTTTTTCTCTACATTTGTTTATGTAGTGGATTACATTGATGGATTTCTGTATATTGAACCATCCCTACATCCCTAGGATGAAGCCTACTGGAACATGGTGAATGATCATTTTGATGTGTTCTTGGATTCGGTTTGCAAGGATTTTCTTGAGTATTTTTGCATCAATATTCATAAGGAAAATTGGTCTGAAGTTCTTTTTCTTTTTTTATTATATATTTTTATTTTCTATATTCTTTGTTTACATTCTAAATGATTTCCTGTTTCCCATTTCCTCCCTCCCCATATGTCCCATAAACCTTCTTCTCTTCACCCATTCTCCAATCACCTCTCTCCTTTTTCTCTGTCCTGATACTTCCCTCCAATGCTAGATCAAGCCTTTCCAGGATCAAGACCCTCTGCTTACTTCTTCATGGGAGTCATTTGTTATGTTAACTGTGCCTTGGGTATTCAGATCTTCTGGGCTAATTAATATCCACTTATCAGAGATTGCATTCCATGTGTATTGTTTTGTGACTGGGTTACCTCACTTAGGGATATTTTCCAGATCAAACCATTTGCCTAAGAATTTCATGAATTCATTGTTTTTAATTGCTGAATAGTATTCCATTGTGCAAATATACCACATTTTCTGTATCCATTCCTCCACTGAGGGACATCTGGGCTCTTTCCAGCTTCTGGCTATTATAAATAATGCTGCTATGAACATAATGGAGCATGTGTCTTTATTGCATGCCAGGGAATCCTTTGGGTATATGCCCAGGAGAGGTATAGCAGGGTCCTCTGGAAGTGTCATGTCCAGTTTTCTGAGGAACCGCCAGAGTGATTTCCAAAGTGGTTGTACCATCTTACAACCCCACCAGCAGTGGAGGAGTGTTCCTCTTTCTTCACATACTCGCCAACACCTGTTGTCTCCTGAGTTTTTAACCTTAGCCATTCTGACTGGTGTAAGATAAAATCTCAGGGTTGTTTTGATTTGCATTTCCCTAAAGACTAATGATGTTGAGCATTTCTTAAGGTGCTTCTCAGCCATCCGAATTTCTTCAGGTGAAAATTCTTTGTTTAGATCTGTATCCCATTTTTTAATATGGTTCTTTGGTTCCCTGGGGTCTAACTTCTTGTGTTCTTTGTATATATTGGATATTAGCACTCTATCAGATGTAGGGTTGGTTTGTGAAGATTTTTTTCCCCAATTTGTTGGTTGCTGTTTTGTCCTTTTGACAGTGTCCTTTGCCTTACAGAAATTTTGTAATTTTATGAGGTCCCATTTGTCAATTATTGATCTTAGAGCATAAGCTATTGGTGTTCTGTTCAGGAACTTTTCCCCTGTGCCCATGTCCTCAAGGATTTTCCCCAGTTTCTTTTCTATTAGTTTAAGTGTGTCTGGTTTTACGTGGGGGTCCTTAATCCACTTGGAGTTGAGTTTAGTACAAGGAGATAAGAATGGATCAATTCGCATTCTTCTGCATGCTGATCTCCAGTTGAACCAGCACCATTTGTTGAAAAGGCTTTTTTCCAGTGGATGTTTTCTGCTCCTTTGTCAAAGATCAAGTGACCATAGGTGTGTGGATTCATTTCTGGGTCTTCAATTCTAATCCATTGGTCCACTTGTCTGTCACTGTGCCAATACCATGCAGTTTTTAACACTATTGTTCTTTATTATTGCTTTAGGTCTGGGATACTGATTCCCCCAGAAGTTCGTTTACTGTTGAGAATAGTTTTAGCTATCCTGGGTTTTTTGTAATTCTAGATGAATTTGAGAATTGCTTTTTCTAACTCTGTGAAGAACTGAGTTGGGATTTTGAAGGGGATTGCGTTGAATCTGTAGATTGCTTTTGGCAAGATGACCATTTTAACTATATTAATCCTGCTAATCCACGAGCATGGAAAAATTTTCCATTTTCTGAGGTCTTCTTCGATTTCCTTCTTCAGAGACCTGAAGTTCTTGTCATATAGATCTTTCACTTGTTTGGTTAGAGTCACACCAAAATACTTTATATTGTTCATGGCTATTGTGAAAAGTGTCATTTCCCTAACTTCTTTCTCCGCCTGCTTATCCTGTGAGTATAGGAAGGCAGCTGATTTGCTTGAGTTGATTTTATAACCAGCCACTTTGATGATGAAGTTGTTTATCAGCTGTTGGAGTTCTCTGAAGGTTTTTGGGTCACTTAAGTAGACTATCATGTCATGTGCAAACAGTGATAATTTGACTTCTTCCTTTCTAATTTGTATCCACTTGACCTCCTTATGTTGTCTAATTGCTCTAGCTAGACCTTCAAGTACTATATTGAAAAGATATGGAGAGAGAGGCAGCCTTGTCTAGTCCCTGATTTTAGTGGGATTGCTTCAAGTTTCTCTCCATTTAGTTTGATTTTGGCTACCGGTTTACTGTTTATTGCTTTAACTATGTTTAGGTATGGGCCTTGAATTCCTGTTTTTCTCAAGACTTTTAGCATGAAAGGATGCTGAATTTTCTTCAATTTCTTTTTTCAGTGACCTGAAGTTCTTGTCGTATAGATCTTTCACTTGTTTGATTAGATTCACACCAAGATACTTCATATTGTTGTGGCTATTGTGAAGGGTGTCATTTTCCTAACTTCTTTCTAAGCCTGCTTATCCTTTGAGTATAATAAGGCAAATGATTTGCTTGAGATGATTTTATAACCTGCCACTTTGCTGAAGTTGTTTATCAGCTGTAGGAGTTCTCTGGTGGAGTTTTTTGGGTCACTTAAATATACTATCATGTCATCTGCAAATAGTGATAATTTTACTTCTTCCTTTCCAATTTGTATCCCTTTGACCTCCTTATGTTGTCTAATTGATCTAGCTAGAACTTCAAGTACTATATTGAAAAGATATGGAGAGAGAGAGGGCATCCTTGTCTAGTCCCTGATTTTTGTGGGATTGATTTAAGTTTCTCTCCACTTAGTTTGATATTGGCTACTGGTTTGCTGTATATTGCTTTAACTATGTTTAGGAATGGGCCTTGAATTCCTGTTCTTTCCAAGACTTTTAGCATGAAAGGATGCTGAATTTTGCCAAATGCTTTTTCAGCATCTAATGAAATGATCATGTTTTTTTTTTTGAGTTTGTTTATGTAGTGGATTGCATTGATGGATTTCCTTATATTGAACCATCCCTGCATCCCTGGGATGAAGCCCACTTGATCGTGGTGGATGATCGTTTTGATATGTTCTTGGATTCGGTTGGCAAGAATTTTATTGAGTATTTTTGCGTCGACATTCATAAGGGTAATTAGCCTGAAGTTCTCTTTCTTTGTTGGATCTTTGTGTGGTTTTGGTATCAGTGTAATTGTGGCTTCATAGAATGAGTTGGGTAGTGTTCCTTCTGTTTCTATTTTGTGGAATATTTTGAAGAGTATTGGTGTTAGGTCTTCTTTGAAGGTCTGATAGAATTCTGCACTGAAGCCATCTGGTCCCATGCTTTTTTTGGTTGGGAGACTTTATATGACCCCTTTTATTTTTGGGGGGGTTATGGGACTGTTTAGATGATCTACTTGATCCTGATTTAATTTTGGTGTTTGATATCTGTCTAGGAAACTGTCCATTTCCTCCAGATTCTCCAGTAGTGTTGAGTATAGGCTTTTGTAGTAGGATCTGATGATTTTTTTAATTTCCTCAGTTTCTGTTGATATATCTCTCTTTTCATTTCTAAGTTTGTTAATCTGTATACTGTCTCTGTGCCCTTTCGTTAGCCTGGCTAAGGGTTTATCTATCTTGTTGATTTTCTCAAAGAACCAGCTCCTGGTTTTGTTGATTTTTTGTATGGTTCTCTTTGTTTCTAGTTGATTGATTTCAGCCCTGAGTTTGATGATTTCCCTATTTCTACTCCTCCTGGGTGAATTAGCTTCTTTTTGCTCTAGGGCTTTCAGGTGTGTCGTTAAACTGCTAGTGTATGCTCTCTCCATTTTCTTTTTGGAGGCACTCAGCCTATGAATTTTCCTCTTAGCACTTCTTTCATTGTGTCCCATAGATTTAGGTATGCTGTGTCTTCGTTTTCATTAAGTTCTAAAAAGTCTTTGATTTCTTTCTTTATTTCTTCCTTGACCAAGGTATCATTGAGTAGAATATTGTTCAGTTTCCACGTGTATGTGGGCTTTCTGTTGTTTTTGTTGCTATTGAAGACCACTATTACTCCATAGTGATCTGATAGGAGGCATGGGATTATTCCGATCTTTTTATATTTGTTAAGGTCTGTCTTGTGACCAATTATATGATTGATTTTGGAGAAGGTACCATGAGGTGCTGAGAAAAAGGCATATACTTTTGCTTTAGGATAAAATGATAAAAAAAGACCTCCTCCCAGCCAGCCTCCAGGTGCACAGCTGGCCTCTTGCACAGCCTGGAGATGGGGCACCATGGCCCAGGCTGTTCCTGATCCTGAAGCGTAGACTTGAAGGCTCCCACCAGAGGCCTCAGGACTGGATCCTCTGCTCTGTAGGGCCGGAATCACTAGAGCGTGCTGTTTCCTCCCCGCCCTTGTCTGGGTACACAGCTGCCTGAAGTTCTTTTTTTTTTTCTTGGATTTTTGTGTGGTTTTAGTATCAGCAAAATTGTGGCTTCTCAGAATGAGTTGTGTAGTGTTCCTTCTGTTTCTATTTTGTGGAATAGTTTGAAGAGTATTGGTGTTAGGTCTTCTTTGATGGTCTGATAGAATTCTGCCCTAAAACCTGTGCTTTATGTAGTTGGGAGACTTTCAGTGACCGATTCTATTTCTTTAGGGGTTATGGGACTGGTTAGATGGTCTATCTGATTGTGATTTAACTTTGGAATTTGGTATCTGCCTATAAAATTGTCCATTTCATCCAGATTTTCCAGTTGTCTTGAGCCTAGTCTTCTGTAGTAGGATCTGATGATTTTTTGGATTTCCTCAGTTTCTTTTGTTATTTCTCCCGTTTCATTTCTGATTTTGCTAATTTGGATACTATCTCTGTGCCCTCTGGTTAGTCTGGCTAAGGGTTTATCTATATTGTTGATTTTCTCAGAGAACCAGCTCCTGGTTTTGTTGATTCTTTATATAATTCTTTTTGTTTTTATTTGGTTGATTCCAGCCCTGAGTTTGATGATTTCCTGTGGTTTACTCCTCTTGGGTGCATTAGCTTCTTTCTGTTCTAGAGCTTTCAGGTGTGCTGTTAAGCTGCTAGTATATGTTCTCTCCAGTTTCTTTTTGGAGGCACTCAAACCCATGAATTTTCCTCTTAGCACTGCCTTCATTGTGTCCCACAAGTTTGGGCATGTTGCATCTACATTTTCATTAAATTATAAAAAGTCTTTGATTTCTTTCCCTTTTTCTTCCTTGACCAATGTATTGTGAATTTGTGAAATTCTTGGGGAAATGGTTGAAACTAGAAATCTCATCCTGAGTGAGGTAACCCAAAGATAAAAGAATATACATGGTATGCACTCACTGATAAGTTGATATTGTCCCAGAAGCTTGTAATACTGAAGATACAATTCACAGATCAAATGAAACTCAAAAAAAAAAAAAAGGAAGAACAAAGAATGGATACTCTGGTCCTTCTTAGAAGGAGGAACAAAATACCCACAGGAGGAGATACAGAGACAAAAGGTGGAGCAGAGACTGAGGGAAAGGCCCTTCAGAGGCTGCCACATAGGGACCCATCCCATATACACTTACAAAATCCAGACACTATTGTGGGTGCCAACAAGTGCTTGTTGCCTGGAGTCTGACATAGCTGTCACCTGGGAGGCTCTGCCGGTCCATGACAAATACAGAGGGGACTCTTTCAGCCAACCTTTGAACTGGGCATATAGTCCTCTTTGGGAGAGAAAGGACCCAAAGAGCTGAAGGGGTTTGCAGAGTCATAGAAGGAACAATAATATGAGCCACCCAGTACCAGACTCCCCCTCCAGTCCCCAAGGACTAAACCATCAACCAAAGAGTATACATGGTGGGACCCATGGCTTCAGATGCATGTTCAGCAGAGGATGACCAGTACCAGACCCCCCCTCCAGTCCCCAAGGACTAAACCATCAACCAAAGAGTATACATGGCGGGACCCATGGCTTCAGATGCATATTCAGCAGAGGATGACCTTGTTGGCTATCAAAGAGAGGAGAGGCCCTTGGTCCTGAGAAGGCTAGATGCCCCAGTACAGTAGAATGCCAAGACAGGGAAGCAGAAGTGGGTGGATTGGTGAGCAAGGGAAGGGGGAATGGGTTAGGGGATTTTCAGGGAGGAAACCAGGAAAGGGGAAATCATTTGAAATGTAAATAAAGAATATATCTAATAAAAAATGTTAAAAAAATAAGTGAAAGAGAAAGTATGAGAAACACATATAGACCCAGAGTTAGATGTTTCTATCTTCGTGAAGCCCATAAAAACATGGAACCTGAAGCCATAATAGACGTGCAAAGGACCAATGGACCTATGAGGTTAAAGCCACATATAGAGTTAAGGAACTTTCTTCAAGGGAGTCTCCCTAGAGAAACAAACCACATGCACAGAGAGACCAAATGCACAGCAGTAGACAGCTAACACAAATCTGACTCAACAGATCATTAAAGGTTCTTTGAGTCATTTATTTTAATAACAAGTATTTTGGTTTTTATAATAAACACTCTATTATTTACTCTGCAGACTGTCATAATTTATAGATTAAAATGTACATGTGGCATATTTTCTTCTCTTTTCTGACATTGTTTCAGTAAATTATTCTGATATAACGTTGATTAGAATATTGGATAGTAGATATGCTTGTCTTTCTTTCCCAAAGTTTAAGGGACAAATTTCTAATGTTTGTCATTAATATATTAGGTTTAAATAGTGAATGTATAAGCATATGTATTTTATTGAAAAATATGGATAGTTGGACAATATGAAATTAGTGTTTATATTTTATATTAAGATTTCTTCAATAATATTACCATTCACCATTTTAAATGTTAACCTTGAAGTCTGCAACAATTTAAGCATGAATCACAGTATTGTAGAAAAGGAGGACAGTAGGGATTTCTGGAGAAGGTAAAATTATTGGGTGTTTTTGAAAGAAAGAATAAAGACAGAGAAAGAAAGAGATGAAAGATTGGAGGGGAGGGGAGGGGAAGAAGAAAGCAAATAATAGTTCACTGAAAGTTCAAATGATAAAACGATAAACGGTAAAGATATATTTCTAGTACAACAATCTCAGTAAACATCATTTATTAAGGCTCTTGGTGTCTTAACAAGTACCAGTACCACTTGTGGTATTATAGGGCACCACACTCCTTAAAAGATTTTGATGATTTTTTGTGCTGCAGATGAGACCAAATCCCTTACATCAACCCTTCTCGTGTTGCTGTACCCTTACTCCCTGCCTAAAACTGGACACCTTTGGTGTCACTTGCTCTACTATGCCCCTGATCGTTGTTTATGTTCCCCATATATAAAGAGGACCTCATATTTTTGAGTGTTTCATTTATTCCTTCTTCTCCAGTTGCTGTTCTGGGTTGTCCTGATTTAAACCTCCTTTCTGTTTGGTAATAGAAAGATGGATGTTTTAGATGAAAGCTAAACTTGGCATGCTTATGAAAAAATTCATGTTTTTACAGAGATTTTATGTACGTTATGCATAGAATTTTAACTTTAAAAAGGGAAAAGTGAATCTGTTAAGTCAGAAGCATGTAAGGATAGCTCCATTATGGATGGTTCCTGATGTCACTACAGCACTGCAAGCTCAGACACTATTTTTGAATTTGGTGAGAATGAATGTCAACCCATTTCCAAATGTAAGGATCCTTATGACATGATGATCAGAGTGTACGTTGGTTTGGATTTTATATTCTGGGTCTAGCTGGAGCCAAACACAGCAATTTAACATGGTGCCCCTCCCCCAAGCGCCTAGCTTTGTCCCATAGAACCTTTAAGCTTGCTGTTTGACATCATTAAAATATGGACAACATGTTTGTAAGATTGTTGATGTGTGTAGGGAAGACCTGTAGCTTTGTAGTCTTATGCCTGTAAGCCATTCTCCAAACACTACTAGTTTGCTCTCTGCTTGAAGTGTGCTTTAGATGCTACAACGTTCCCACCACTCCTTCAGTTGCTATTCTTTCAGTTGTGCTCTGTCCCAGGAGCTCTTTCTGCCTTCTTGAATGTAATTTTTCTCCTTGCAGTATTATGTATTGTGGATTCTTCAGTTCTGACTTGATTGTTTAAGAAATTCAAGCATTCATGTATGTTTTGTTTGGATCTACCCTGTTGCCTCCCTTTCAACCATTTTCCCATTCTTCTACCAATTTCTCCTCCTTTCTCAACTGCATGTGCTGTTTGCTTGCTTGTTTGTTTGTTTGTTTTTAATCTATTAATAGTCCATTTAGTACTGGTTATATAAGCAAAGGTGTCAGGCTCTCTACTGGATCATGTATAGCATGTCAGAGCCCACATCTAAGTATCCTTCCTCCAGCATTTATCAATTACTGCTAGCTCTTTATAAAAGGCAAGGATTCTTGAGCCCCTCCCCAATACATGTCAGGACTGGATTTTGTGCAGGTCTTGTGCATGCTGTACCAGATACTGTGAGAGAGCAGTTCATGTTCTAACTGCTCTAACTAGATCCATATTATAAAATCTAAACTAACATATCCTGTGATCATTGTGTGGAGAAAGATTATTACTTTTGGAAAAGATTTACATTTATTCTTGCCAAATACAAAATGTACTGCCTAAGCACTGCTCTGTCATATCCACCAAAAGTTTTTGCTATAGGCTTCTAATCCCTCCACTCTTACATACTCCCTTTCCCTTCTGTGATGATCCCTATGCCTAGGAGGAAGGTGGTGTGATATAAATGTTTCATTCAGAGTTGATCACTTAACAGAGAATTATTCTAGCCACATTGATAGGGTGTTGGGACTGGTCTATGTATTTATTACCATGTATTACAAAAAGAGTTCTCTAGTGATGTTTGAGATACAGTACTCTATGGGTATAACCAGGGTTCAGTTTATTACTCTATCAGTTTGATAGAACAATAGTACAAGGTTCTCCACAGTATCTATAGTCTAGCTAGACTGACCAAATTAACAGTACCAGGCATGAATTCCATCTTGTGGAGTGGGATTTAAATTCTATAGAGAGGTGTTAGTTATTTACATAATATCCACACCTCTGTTGCACAAGTGGACACATCTTTCCATACAAGATATCATTGTAGTTCACAGAGCACACAGCTGTTTTAAACTATTGAGGGCTTTCTTCCCTGGTAGCATGCATAGAATCTTCCAGGACCCTAAAAGCTGTCAAGTAGCATGTCCAGTTCTTAAGATTTAATATTAATGTCCTTTCTTCTCTATGAAGATATTCCTCCATCACTTGCTTCTGTATCTATCTGATTAAAGCATTTACAACAGGAGAGCATGCCTGCTGCTGTGCTTATTGCTGTGTCCATGGGCATTGTCTGGACTAAGCATGGCATTGTATAATTTGTCTTTATATTTGAATTGCTGACAGTATACACACAGAAGATTGCTGATTGAGTAGCTCAATATGTTTTTTAATTTTTTCTTTTATTTTGCTTTCTTAAATATCTTTTGCTCTAAACACCATTTTAAAAATATTTAGCACCTTGAAACTCTTACTAATTGTCCTTATTTGTTGAGTTTACTGTCAATGTTCTTTCATAAAGGTAGTGGTCATCTTTACACACATTAAAATTAATTTAAAATATGAATAAAGTAAGTTCTGTTCCATATTTTTCTTCAATTTTCATGTGATTTATTTTGATCTTTAGAAAAGTGGGCAGAATGTATATATTATTGCCATATCTAGTTTCTCAGTAAATATCTGAAATTTCTCCTTTCCCACATTGGATTCTTTGTGATAAGGCTCTAAAATCTGTTAAATGTTTAAGCACTAGCCAAGCGTTATCAATATTCATCAGCCTTAACAAGCTAAACCAGATAGGTTTATCAGATGGTCCTGGTAAAAAAGCAAGACAGAGACAGCACTTGTTTCTTTCCTCAGCAGATACTTGTCTGCCACCGCCTACTTACTGCTGTTTGTTGTAAATTTGAGACGGACACATGAACAGACCTTTCGTTATCTCCTGATATCTTTAAGCATCTGGTACTTAGAACCTACTTACAGAGCTATACATTTTGCTGAATGTAAAAACTTTAAAATGACCAAGCTACAGCAATTATACTAATATACACCTGGTGATTATGTTAGAATCCATCGTAGCTTTGTTTTACTTTCTGAAAAATGTTCTATTGTCTGGCTTGAATTGTGCGATGCCAAGAGTCTAAGTCTCTGTGTGCTTCAAGCAACACTGACTTTTCCCCAATCTCCATCTGACTTCATGAAGGTCTTCAGTCTGTCATGAGTGAATAGGAGTGATTTTTACTTACAAATGTAAATTATACACTTTCCTAAAAATTTGAGTACACAGACTGAAACTTCTCAGATTGAGTAATGTTAATGTTGTAGGATGCTGTACTTTGAGCAAAGCAGCCCTAACCATCATCACAGCAGCTGTGACTGCTCACCCGAGACAGGCAGGATCCAGGCTGTTGATATGCACTCATAGAATGAAGACAGGAGGGGGTTGCTAGAACTTCAGCTCACATTTCATCCAATTCTTAACGTGCCTGCCTATCAGCTGTATGTAATTCTGCTCTAACTGCATATGGCTTCGTGGTCTCAGGAGGTGCTAGAGTATATATGCAAGGTGGAAGGTTAACTGAATGGGAGATTCCACCCTGCCGCTGCAAAGGCACCA
This sequence comes from Apodemus sylvaticus, assembly GCF_947179515.1. Classification (NCBI taxonomy): domain Eukaryota; kingdom Metazoa; phylum Chordata; class Mammalia; order Rodentia; family Muridae; genus Apodemus; species Apodemus sylvaticus. The sequence continues at coordinate 106,866,068 of NC_067476.1, read as the reverse complement.
TTGTGCTTGTTTCAGCTGCTTCGGGGTCATCCTCCCCTTGTCAGTGTATGTAAGTCCGTGAACTCTTTGGTTTGCCAAGTTTGACTTTGGTAGGACTGTGCTATGCTCTATGAGTGGAAGCAGACATTTGTTTGTGTCTTCCTCATGAGACACTCACACAGTACCCCATTAACTAAGGGAGTAGATAAATAAAAATACAGAAGAATGTACAGTTTGTTGTCAGGGATGTAAGGATCCTTTGTCACCAGAGGCATCGTGAAGGTCCTGAGAATTGGCAATCTCCAAAGGAAAAAAGAAAGCGGTCCTACCAAAGAGAGACTTTAATTTCTATTTTAATAATAATGTATGTTAATACAAGTTCATGGCCTTAAGAATATTGTAATGATAATTTTCATTCAAGCCTTACAGTCTGAGCCTCGAGTGCAGTCACACATCTACTATTGCAGTCTAGTCCCCTGGGTACGAACATTCCCAGACAGTAATCCAGAGTGGAGCAGTCTTCCTCAAGCATTCTCTACCAAACAACTGTCCCTGCTCATACGAATAAGCTTTCATCCTTGAGAACATGGGCACAGGGGAAGAGTTCCTGGATACAACACCAATAGCTTATGCTCTAAGACCAAGAATTGACAAGTGGGACCTTATTAAACTACAAAGTTTCTGTAAGGCAAAGGACACTGTCAAAAGGACAAAACATCAACCAACAGATTGGGAAAGGATCTTCACCAACCCTAAATCTGACAGAGGGTTAATATCTAATATATACAGAGAACTCAAGAAGGTAGAACCTAGAGAACCAAATAACCCCATTAAAAAGTGGGGTACCGAACTAAACAACGATTTTTCACATGAAGAACTTCGGAGGACTGAGAAACACCTTAAGAAATGTTCAACATCATTAATCTTTAGGGAAATGCAAATCAAAACAACCCTGAGATTTCACCTCACACCAGTCAGAATGGCTAAGGTCAAAACCTCAGGAGACAGCAGGTGCTGGTGAGGATGTGGAGAAAGAGGAACACTCCTCCACTGCTGGTGGGGTTGTAAGATGGTGCAACCACTTTGGAAATCAGTCTGGCGGTTCCTCAGAAAACTGAGCATGGCACTTCCGGAGGACCCTGCTATACCACTCCTGGCCATATACCCAGAGGATTCCTCAGCATGTAATAAGGTCACATGTTCCACTATGTTCATAGCAGCCCTATTTGTAGTAGCCAGAAGCTGGAAAGAACCCAGGTGTCCCTCAACAGAGGAATGGATACAAAAAATGTGGTATATTTACACAATGGAGTACTGTTCAGCCATTAGAAACAATGAATTCATGAAATTCATAGACAAATGGATGGAGCTGGAGAACATCATACTAAGTGAGGTAACCCAGTCTCAAAAGATCAGTCATGGTATGCACTCACTGATAAGTGGATAATAACCTAGAAACTTGGAATACCCAAGAAATAATCTACATATTAAATGATGTCCAAAAAGAACAGAGGAGTGGTCCCTGGTTCTGGAAAGACTCAATGCAACAGTATAGGGGAATACCAGAACAGGGAAGTGGGAAGGAATTGATGGAGGAACAGGGGGAGGGAAGAGGACTTATGGGACTTGCGGGGAGTGGGGACCCAGAAAATGGGAAATCATTTGAAATGTAAATAAAGAATACATCGAATAAAAAAAAATAAAAAAAAGATAAAAAAGAAAAAAAAGAAAAAAGAATAAGCTTTCACTTTTCCTTCCTTCCTTCCTTCCTTCCAATTCTTTCTTAAGCTTCCTTCCTTCCTTCCCTCCCTCCCTCCTTCCTTCCTTCCTTCCAATTCTTTCTTAAGCTTCTACTAATCAGTAGGTTTGAAGACACAAGCTGTCATTCCCATACTATTTTTTAAATTTTTTATTTATTTCTTTATCTTTTATTCGATATATCTTTATTTACATTTCAAATGATTTCCCCTTTCCTGGCTCCCCACTCCCCGAAAGTCCCATAAGCCCTCTTTCCTCCCCCTGTTCTCCCATCTCATACTAGATCCTTCCCCTTGCCATTTCTCGTTGATGAGTATGTATCTCTTAGCAGTCAAATTCCATTTCCTTCTGATTATAAATAGCACCACTCTTCAATTCTTCTCCCAGTATCTACTCTCTGGTTCTTATTGAGACTTTCTTTGTGCTATTTTATTGTAAAGTCAGGGTATAATGTGCAGCCATTGATCATGTGTTTGGGGTGATGGTAGTGAAAACAAACCTACCCTCTTCTGATACCACACCACATACATGAAATCATAAAAATTGGTAACAATGGTAAAGTGCTAAGTTATTGTTTTGTGTATGTACTTATTTATACATACTGTTAGAGTATATATTACTTATAGAAAGCTTAATCATGAAGCAGCCTCAAGCAATTCTTTCAGGACAGGTTACAGAAGATGGCACTGTCTTGATCACAGGTGACAGCTCCAAGTATGGAGAAGGGGAACTAGGATGGTGCTATGTTTGGCTATGTGCACATCAAGGCTGGGGAATGCATGTGTTCATGCCATGTGACTTCAATAAAAGCAACAAGTTAATACCTAGCAGAACCTAGTACCAGCAAAGAGATGTAGTAGGCTGAACAACCTTAGTTTCTGTAAGTGAACTCTGGGACACTCACATGATGAAATGACCTTGAGATGCCTATCTGGGAATTTTTTAGGAGGCCACATAGTATCTGAAAAGAGAAGGAAAAGAGATGGCCAACTGTAAGTGATTGGATTTGTGAGTGCCCAAGAGGCAGATAGGTGGAAGGTCTGTGGTGAGATCATTGAGAGGCTCAGAAGGGTTTTGAAGTATCATTTGCTATTCATTTCTACATCCAGGTAAGGATGCTGATCTTGTGATAAATCTTAAAATGTTCAACATATTACGAATATAGTCTATGTATCTTTAATAATCAATAAATTTTAAGATATAATACTATAATAAAAAGCACCTAGGAAATATTACATTGCAGTGCTACTTAGTGTAATGGCTGAACTAAAATTCCAGATATGAGCAACTGACTCTTAAGAAATTAATAGACGTTGGCAACTAGATTTCCTGCAAATGCCATGAGGCTTTCTTGGTTCATGTTCAACTAAGAACACAGAAGTAAAAGATCAATAACAGACTTAATGGTGCAATTTGCTAAAGCGTTCTTAGGTCAATGTATGTACTCCTAGGGTGTGTGTGTGTGTGTGTGTGTGTGTGTGTGTGTTCTGTGTGTGCCTGCCTGTGTTTTTATAAAATTCAGTGAGATAAGGAAATCTAAGAATCAACTAGGCTCCCCCTCATTCCCACCTTTCTCCATTCTTTATCCTGGAGACCATTTGAAACGTCTTTTCCTCCACATTTTTAGGGTCCAATTCTCCTAGTCTTGCATTTACTACATAACAACATTACTACAAAAGACTGGTTTGCCAGTCTTGACTCTGGCAAGTCAATTCTCACAGAACTTGAAACCCTCCTGATCTTTCCATAACTCAAGCTTCTTTTTCAATACATCCCCAACTTACCGAACTCCTGAACTCCCAAGAATGATAGACAGCTTGGAAAGGCCAGCTGCTGTCCATTTTTTACCTGTTGTTTTGCACAAGCCATGATCCAGTGCCACTTGGTTTACTGCTTCCTTTGGTGTACATGACATTTGTTTAAGGCGATCTTGGAATATTCTCTATTTTCTTGGCAAGTAAGGGGCCTTGGTTCTCACTTAATGAAATGGGAGCTATTCTTATTCCTTTGATCCTCATTCCTTCTACTAATATCCTAGTATCACATGGGATGAAATTCATCTTCTGTACCTCCTTAAGTTAGGAAGCATATCTCCATTACAGAATTTTCCATAGTATAATGGCATTGTTACTTCATTTTAAAGCTTCCTTTAAATTCTGTGTGTCTTGAAAGTAGAACTGTGTCTTGTGTATCTTTGAGGGGAACTGTTGAGATTTCATGTGTGAAGTAGGTTTTTTTTTAATTTGATATATTCTTTATTTATATTTCAAGTGATTTCCCCTTTCCTGGATCCCCCCTCCCCACAAATCCCATAAGCCCTCTTCCCTCCCCCTGTTCCCCCATCCACCCCTTCCCACTTCCATGTTCTGGTATTCCCCTATACTGCTGCACTGAGCCTTTCCAGGACCAGGGGCCACTCCTTTCTTCTTCTTGGGCATCATTTGATATGTGAATTGTGTCTTGGGCATTCCAAGCATCCAGGCTAAGTAGTTTCTAGGTGAAGTAGTTTTATTAAATAAATATGAGCAAATATGACAGCTTAGTCGATGAAACTGCTGAAAAGACAGAGATGCAGAATTGGGCCCTGAACATGGAGGAAGGAGTTGGGTAATGACTCTGCAGCCAAGGAGTTAAACTGACCAGAGGACAAGACAAAAAGGAAGCTTTATTTAGAGAATGCAGAACATTTTTCACCAGGCACCTACCACTGGCCTTCATCAAAAAGAACTACTCCTAAAAATCATCCACGATGACTACATATGTGGATAGTGCATAGTTAGAACCTCAAATAAAACAGAAAAAAATGTGTGTGTGTGTGTGTGTGTGTGTGTGTGTGTGTGTGAGAGAGAGAGAGAGAGAGAGAGAGAGAGAGAGAGAGAGAGAGAGAGAGAGAGAAAGGGTTTTATGTCCTCAACCTGTGCCATGAAAGTGACAGGCAAATATTTTGGAAAGGAGAAAGAAGGTGCACAGAGTGACAGAAGAGCCTTCGTGGGCAAACACAGGCTGTGTGATGAAATATTTGATCAAATGTTTGTTTGAAATGCTGCCGCTCCTCTCTACTGATGAAAGGCTTATATCCCAACATTTGCTTTTTGTCATTGTGAGAGCCAGTTCAGTGAATCCAATTAACCAAGCAGAAAAGAGGACCTGCGGCTAGCTGTACTCTCTTACTCCTTCCCATGGGGTCCTCATACTGTTGTTTAAATGTGCTTGGTCATTGAAGCACTTTTCTGAGCTTCTAGAAAGTTAACAGCACCATATGTATTTTTAGAGAAGGTAAGAGAGGACTGGGGAGGCAGTACTGGCTGGGGGAATCTGTGCAAACAGCACAGCTGCCTGACTGTGACTTTTTTCCTCCAAGCATCTGTGACACCATTTATTATAAGGTATCAGGCAAGGTATAAGAACTTTTCATGACATGTGGTTGAGCATACCTGTCACAATGCTCATGTGGTGAACATATTTTATAGAAAATAATCTGATATCAAAGAATAACGTGCTCATGGTCACTTGAAAACAATACTTGGACCCAGCTTCAGGGATAGGTTTCCAAGAGGAACCTCAAACCTGAAGGCTACCCACATTGCTGTTGTATCAGGATCCCCCTAGAATCCCCAATCCTGGGTCTAAGCCAGGTTCTTTCACTGAACACAGAGCTCAGTGCTTGTCTCAGCTGGCTGGCCAAGGAGTTTAAAGAATTTGCCCCTTTCCATCTATTGCTCCTTTCCATACACTGGGATTACAACTATGCTCAGCCACTCTAGACCTTTACATGGGTATGTGGGGCCACAAGTCACATCCATTGGCCCAGCCCCATGAACTTTAATTCTGATTGTGCCATGGTTTTGTATGAAGATGCAGTACTTCAGTTAGCAGTGTAGCACTGATTACCAGGGCCATGGATGATGGACAAGGCTCTTCCTCATCCTTTAGGCATATTGGAAGTGAAGGTCTAGAGTTAGTCTTGCCAAGGTTATTATATAAGCGGGACATTCCAGAATGACTTTCTTATAACTTTGCATACTTCTGATGTCTTGTAAGGAGGTTGCCCCTGCTGGATTTTTTTATCTTATTAGGTTTTTCTGAGGCCTTATCTCCTACCTGGTTTTCCTTAACTAATTGAATGCTTGGTATAAAGTTCCATCTAAAATGTACTCTGGGCATATTTCTCACCCAGTTAATTACTTTCGTGCTCATTAGTATAATTGCATGTTTTACCTGCCCTAGAGAAAGGACACCAGAGTCAATAGTGGGGAGATTGGAGAGATAGAAAGAGAGGCAAGGCATAGAATTCTTGATCTTACATGAAATCACTACCCATGAAGCCTATTGCAGAAGAGAAGCTCCGTACTGCGAGCCCTAAAGCAATCCATGATCACATCTCCTAAGGAAGCCTCCCAACCAACACTGTTCATTATTTTATGATAAAGCATTCATCTGCAAGGACAGGCAGGCTACAAGTAGGGTTGGGACACAATTCAATGCCATATCTTTCTTCTATACAGAGCTGTTGTCAGAATCCAGTCATTTAGTTTTTTATCTACCTTTATTTTTGATATTGGAGGATTACCATTCATAAGAACATACTGGTAGGATACAGAAAAGCACAAGGAAAACTTCAGCTTATTCTTAGCTACTAATATGTTATGTTTATGAATCTTCCAATATTTCAAATACACACACACACACACACACACACACACACACACAGAGAGAGAGAGAGAGAGAGAGAGAGAGAGAGAGAGAGAGAGAGTTTCCTGGAGAACGATTGAGAGCATATAATTTATAGTGATAACTAAAGATAAAGGGATTCTCTGAACAATGTCTGATAAATTGAAAATGTACACAGAATTTCTGCATGGAGACAGACCGTAAAGCAGCCTTTTTGGTAATATCACATTTATTCCTGGGCTAAGTTGTGATATTATTGAGTTCAGATTTCTAATGCTTTATTATTTACATGGACATGTCAATTGAAGCTAATGTTGTTAAGTTCCAGTAGTATTTATCTGTTTGCCATGTAACATAGTGTTCAGGATAACCGGGCATTCATTGCCCAGTCTTTAAACAACTGTTTCCTACATTAAAATACAAACAAATCTACATTAATGTGCTATTAACTGTTTTCTAATTAAAATTGTTATTTAGCAACCATTGCTAATACTCTGAAAAAATAAACGATTACAAAATTTATAATGAGCAGTCCATCACCTAAACCACACTGTGAGTAAACTTCACAGTTTAATTTTAAAACAGGCTACTACTTTGTTAGAGCAACACAATTTCTTACTACATTCTAAATCTTAAAGATCTATTCAAATGTAGTTACCATCTCTTATCAAAGAAACTTCTCTTTACAGCAAATGGAGACTATCACAGAAAATCAAACCTGGATACAATCCAGAGATCAGTTGATCTCTAGGAGCCCAGTGCCAGCAGATACATCTATAGATCTTTCCCTGCATCCCTCAAGAAGATGGGACAGAAAAATTGTAAGAGCAGAATACTAGAAAGTCTGCAGTAAACTAGTTTCTTCTTGAATGACAAGAACATAAACAAGATAGAACAATAGTGATGCCAATGGGCATGTTAATGTAGAAAGGGAAACTTTCCACGAGGTCTGGCCCTAGAAGGAGAATTATCTGCTCACAGGGATGAGACTCCTTATCGTTTAAAGGAGAGTGCTCAGCCTTGAAACCGTATGCATATAAACAACCAAAACACAATCAATATTAGCCAAATCAAAAGTTGGTATTAACTTGAGAGTGAAGGGTATGGGAGGGATTAGATGGAGGGTAACCGAGGGGGTGTGGAGGGAGGAAAGACAGGGAAGTGATGTAACAACTCTTTCAGTTAAAAACTTAAAATCTGGGGATTTAGAAGCTGGGAAATCATTAACAAAATCTGCATAGTATACTCAAATTTCTATTTTGGCTTATAAAATGCAAACAATAAATTTTTACATATCTTTAATGATGGATAATGCCTCAAGATATTTTAATACTTACCCAAGATACAGACTTTTGTTTTATTTTGTTTTTCTCTTTTCTTGCAAAATCAGTGAAATGTAGAGACACAGCAATGTGGCCTCTACCATTGCAGTTTTCATAAGGAAAATATACATATTGGATTCATAATTAGTTTTTACAATACTAGTTTCAAAAACTGCTTATTTATTGCTTGTATACAATAAAGAAATTTACTTGCATATTGACATCATATTCAAATGCTCTACTGTAATTATTTATTAGTACCTGGAGAGTTTTTTTGTTGTTTGTCTATTTTTTATAGCTTTCAATGTAGAGAGCCAAGAGTCATATTATCTGCAATATAGGTTTTTGTCTTGCTGTCCTTATTCCTATTAATGTTCTTGTTTTACTGGCTTATCTAGGATTCCTTATGTGATGATGACACCAAGAAATGTGCTGCCTTGTTGATCTCAGGAAGAAGTCTGAGTTCTCACATTTAAAAACAAGATGAATTGGACTTTTGAACCTATTTTTGAGTCTTTCCAGTATTTTGCTGAGAAATTTCTATTTATGTTCATCAAGAATATTGGCTTATAATCTCCTTCTGTGGTATTTTCATACCCTTTTTAAGTCTTATATTTTTCAAAACCTACTTTAATAAGTGTTCTGAAATGCTTCAGTTTTCCTCACACCACACGAACGAAAGGTAGGGTAAGAAAATTGCTAATAGGACAAGGGGGACCTGGACTTCTTTAGAAGTAATTCTTTGTTGCAATTTCAATATTTGTTTTCAGTACTCCAGTCCATGAGCAACACATCAAATATGAATCAGGAGTGGTTCGATGCAGAAGAACCCTGAGGTTGCACCAATTGACATGTCTGGTGAATCAGCAAGAAGTATCCAAACCACCACCAGAAGTTCTTTGATGCATTTCTCTCTATGAAGTCACAACAAACAAAAATCAGCAAAAAAAAAAAAAAAATAAATAATCAAGGTGAACCAATGCCAGAACATCACCCACTGCCCTTTGGGTTATATTTATGCTCCTTCCAAAAATCACATGTCCTCTCAAATATTGTCTACAGCATAATATCACATGCCCTTTCACCAGACAGCTGCCAGAAAAACACCACATGTATGTTCTCAACAAAACATCTTCCCACATGTCTGCTTCCTCAAACCATTCTATCATAAAAAAACTTCCAGAAAAACCTCATATGACACAATTGCGTCTCCAAAAAACCCAGAAATTTCCACTTCAGTCTCTCTTTAAAAAAATAACTATATTTTAAGTATTTGTTCTTTTGCTAACAGATAAGCATAGTCATTATTGCTCATCAAGGAAACATCTCTGCAACACAGAGAGACCATTATAGAAAAATTTCAACCAATTAATGCAGAGCTGTGAACTCAGTCTCATTGAATACATCTATAATCTAACTCTAGCATCTAAGGCACATGGATCATTGCTTAAGAGGGCTGAAATGATTGTAAGAGCCGGAGGATCAGGGAGTTTGCAGTGAGATTGTGTCTCCTATTAATACCAGAAGATATACCCCTAAAAATCTCACCAATCTGACTGTCTAAATATGAGCTTCACAAGAACAAGTGCAATTGAAATGCTAAAGAGAACAGTAGGAAACACATGAGACCTCAGTCCCACACAAAGAATTACAGGTAACTAAGGAATGCCGAGAGCACAAGAAATAGTCTTCCCCATCGGCTATCCATAACAAATTCTCAGCTATGAAAACTGTTCTGGTTCAATTTCCTCTCCATGCTGAATGATTCAATCTGGATTCTATCAGCTTCTCACTGAATAGCTCTGCTTGGCCTCAAACTCACTTGGAGAATCTGTTCTAGTCTTTTGACTCCTTCTTATTCTCTGGCTGTAACTGCCTCTGCTGACCTGCAGTGAACTGTAGGAACTCAGGAACTAATTCAAGTCCACTCCACTGCACTCACTGCACTGACTCTCAACTGACTGACTCAACTCCACTGCAGTAAACTCAACTGACTGAACACAACTGACTAATTCTCCCTGTGCTGCTCGTAAAAAGCCTCTCTTTCCTGTGCTGTTCTCCTGAGAGTTGGGTGTATCCTATTTCTGACTCATTCTGTCAAATCTTTCTTTGATTCATTATCTTGTCTCCTCCTCAATTAGACATCACTTTCAAACATGGCTGCATCCTTCTACAAATTAAATTGACCTTAATGGTGTGTACTGAGTATGTCTGTATTTCAGCCAGAGGGATTAAAGGTGAGTAGTCCCTTACCAGAGCAGCCATGTTGCTGGATTAAAATTTCTTTACACAATTAAATTATCATAACAACAATAAAAAGAAAAATATTTTTAGAGAAAGGAAAAACATAAATGAAATATTATAAATTATTTGAGAATTAAATACATGCATACAATGTATTTTGGTCCTACTTAAACTTCTGATACTGCTTGACTTCCTTTCTAACACCCCAGTTTGCACTCCCAACTTATGATTACTCTCTGTTCTTATTTTTATAACCCACCGAGCCCAACTTGTGCTGCCCATGTATTCATTCATGTGCGGCCATTCATTGCAACTTTGGCAATGTTCCAGTAGTTTGGAATTGACTTTTCCTCCTCTAAAACCTAAAAGTGAGAGGTGATGAACCCTTCCCCTGTCCTTACAGGAATGTTGACTGTCTTGATCTTATGTAGGCAAACATGACTGCCGCGAGTGCATGAATACAGTATTTTGGCCTGTTGTAAAGACAGTGTTTTGCTTCTGTATTGCCTGGCCATTAGCTCTTACATCTTGTATTGTTTGTACAGCTTTGGTATCTGGATAGCAAGGACTTTATCTAAATTTACTATTTGTAGTAGTTGCTTTTCTGTTGCTGTGATAAAATATCTTGACCAAAAGCAACTTACAGGAGAAAGGGTTTGTTATTTTCTTTTGTTTTACTGTTTCAGAATGGAAATAGTTCCTCAAGTCATAGAAAGCCCAGCAGCCAGAAATCAAAAAGAACAACAGTGAGTGAGTGAGAGAGAGAGACAGACAAACAGAGAGAGAGAGAGAGAGAGAGAATGAGGCTAGTCTTCAACACCTTAGGCCTTCAATGTCATGCTTTATTCAGCAAGTTACCATCTCTGAGTTTTCCCAAGTAGAAACACAACTCAGGGACCAAATGCTCTCATTAATGAGCCCATAAACCTTGCAAACAGAGCCACACTCAGGAACAAAGTGCTCAACTGCATAAGCCCATAGCCTTCCTAAACAAAGATGTAAGTGGGAGCTCAGTGCTTACATACCTGAGCCTCTTACAGTCTCAAATAGAGCCACCAATTGTGGACAAGGTGCTCAACTGCATAAACCTATAGAAATGTCTCTCATTTGATTATCACAGTGTTATTTGCTATTTTATTATTTTGTCCTATTACTTTTTTGGAAGAGTTATGACAGATTCATTTTAGTTCTCCTTTATTGATTGAAAATAGATTCTCTTACACAATGCATGCCATCACCCACCATCCCTTCCTCATCCCAGCTCTCCCTGACTTCTGCTTCTCCCCAGATTCAGGCTTTTTCACCTGTGTCCCAGTTCTTAAATAATGACCCAGAGGCTTATCATTTATGGATAAATGCCTAGGTCAAAGCAGGTTTGTTCCTTTACTAGCTTATAGTCATTGCTATCCAGATACCAAAGCTATACAAACAATACAAGATGTAAGAGCCAAAGGCCATGCATACTACTCGATGTCTACTACATGGCTAGTTACCGCCTCTCAGTTTCATACATCTGACTTCCTGAGTCCTGGTCGGGAATTCTATCCCAGAATTCCTCTCTTTATGCTGGATGTCTCACTTTCTATTCTACACTTTCCTGTAGACCACAGGCTTTTATTGACAGGTGATGCTTCCACACAGTACACAAAAGATCATCCCTACACACTTTTTCTTGCTATACTACGTCACTGAAGCTATCAGCTCCTGCATTTGTTTTATTAAAGATCTATTAGTGATTTAACTTCAACAATAATCATTAGTTTATTCAGATTTACTGCTTTTTTATGACTCGGCTTTGGTGGGTTGTAATTGTCTAAAATTTAGTTGTTTCACCTGAAAACTTAGCTCTTCACATGTATAAGTAGCATCTTATAATTAATTCTGTGTACTTGGGTGTTATCACTTATAATATTTCCCCTTTTGTTGTTGTCTTTTTTGTTGTTCCCCTTTGTTGTTGTTTGTTGTTGTATTTTTTCATAGTCTAGCTAAAATGGTCAGACTTTTCTAAAATCTTAGCTCCAAATTCTGCTGACACCTTATTTTTAATAATTATTTATCTATCTATCTATCTATCTATCTATCTATCTATCTATCTATCTACCTACCTACCTACCTACATAACTTCTTATCTAGCTATTTATTTATAGACATGGTCTCATTATATCCCAGGCTTGCTTTGAATCTAAGAGTCTCCTCCCTCTGCTTCCCAAGCACTGGGATTCTGGTTGTGTTACCAGCTTGCCTTGAGATTTTACTCTCCTCCTCCTCTTCCTCCTCCTCCTCCTTTAAATTTAGTTTTTATTAGATATTTTCCTTATTTACATTTCAAATGTTATCCCATTTCCTCATTTCCCCTCTGAAAACCCCCTATCCCATCCCCTCATCCCCCTGTTCACTAACCTACCTACTCCTGCTTCTCTGTCCTGGAATTCCTCTACACTGGGACAACTAGCCTTCACAGAACCAAGATCCTCTCCTTTTATTGATGTCCAACAAGGCCATCCTCTGCTACATATGCGACTGGAGCCATGTGTCCATCCATGTGTACTCTCTGGTTGGTGGCTTATTCCATAGGAGCTCTGGGGAGTACTAGTTGGTTCATATTGTTGTTCTTCCTATGGGTCTGCAGACTCCTTCAGCACCTTGGGATCTTTCTCTAGCTCCTCCATTTAGGGTCTTATGCTCAGTCCAATGGTTGGCTGAGAACATCCCCCTCTGCATTTTTCAGCCTCTCAGGAGACACCTATATCAGGATCCTGTCAGCAAGCACTTGTTGGCATCCACAACAGTGTATGGGTTTGTTAATTGTATATGGGATGGATCCCCAGGTGGTGCAGTCTCTGGATGGCGTTTCCTTCAGTCTCTGCTCCATACTTTGCCTTTTTATCTCTTTCCATGGGTATTTTGATCCCCATTATAAGAAGGATCAAAGTATCCACACATTGGTCTTACTTATTCTTGAGCTTCATGTGGTCTGTGAATTATATCTTGGGTATTCTGAGCTTCTGGGCTATTATCTACTTACCAATGAGTGCATATCATGTGTGTTCTTTTGTAATTGGGTTACCTCAGGATGATATTTTATAGTTCCACCCATTTTCCTAAGAATTCCATGAATTTATTGTTTCTAATAGCTGAGATTTTACTCTTATATTGTCATTTATTGTCTCACACATTTCTTAGAGCTGATGCTTTCTGATCAATTCTCTCAATGATATGTCTGTTAGTATTGAATACTCCTGCTACTGCTACTGATTCACTATTCTCTCACTTTGTAACTTTAAATATATGACTTTACACAGTTAGGTGATCTGATATTAGCCATATGTTTATAATTGTTAGAATCACTTTGTGAGTTCATTCCTTATTATTGTTTAACATCTTTCTTTGCCCATTTTAAAATATAGTCTTTCACATTAAATCTCATTTTAGTCTATGTTTGCTAGCTCCTTTCTTCACTTTCCTATTGTGTTTGGTATATTCTATTCTTTTACTTTCTGTCTAATAATATTTTTAAATATGAAATGAGTCCCTTATCCATAGCATATGGTTGAAACACAATTTCTTCTAACGTACACTCTTACTATGTACCTAATTTTCTTGTCTCGGCCTTCCTAGTCCTGCAATTAGAAGTGTGGACTATCACAAACAGGTAAGTTAAAAAATCTTTTCAATTATTCTTGTCTTCTTATTGGATAATTTAATCTCTGTGGAATCAAGGAAGTATTAATAGGGAAAGAAGAGCGACTGTCATTTTGTGATTACTTTATAAAGTCCTCTTTCCTCTGTTTCCTCCTCTTCTTTCTCTCACATATAAAAGGGTTTTCTGTAATATATGGCCTAGTTTGCTTTCTGTTGTTGTGATATATAAGAAGACCAAATGCAACTTGGTGAGAAAAGGCTTGATTGGCTTACATTTCACAGACCATCAGTGGTGGAACCGGAGGCAGGAATCCAGAAGCAGGAACTGAAAGAGAAGCTGTGGAGGAAGACTGCTCTTTCTCCTTTGCTTTCTCAGCTTGCTTTACATCCACCACCAACTGTCCAGTGCTGGCACCACCCACATGGGCTTGGCCCTTCCATATCAATCACTAACCAAGAAAATGACTCACAGATTTTCCTAGAGACAAATCTGATGCAGGCAACTCCTCAGTAAATTTCCCTCTTCAGAAATACCTCTAGATTGTGTCAAACTCTGTCTGATAAACTGAAAATCTGATAAAAAATTAATTTTGATGCTATATAATTATTTAACAGTTAGGTGTGTGTGTGTGTGTGTGTGTGTGTGTGTGTATGCATGCGCTTTACTGGAAATTAGAACTCACGCCCTTAGCCTACTAGGCAAATGACCAACCCCTCAAGTGTTAACTCCAGTCCAACTCTGATGACATAAACCTGAGCTGTTTTCTCTTCTTCTCTATAACATTTTTAGTGACATTGTTTTAAATATTTGTCTCCTGGAACTTTACTTTAGCAGTAACTGCTATTAATAATTTTATCTCTGAAACCTCATTCTTAGGATAAAGCTGCTACACATACCATCATACTTTACAGTTAACAAAACTCAATGTAAATACTTTACATTGGTAAAGTGTTCTGGTTTTCTCTGTGCTATTTACACCATGGCTAATTGTATTTTTGTGAATTGATGTGATGAATTATTGAACTATTGCTTGTGCTTAAGTCATTCTATAGCAATTCCAACAAGGCTCGCACATGGTGCCGAACACGTTGCATTTTGTCTGCCCGGACACTTGGCAGGCCTCTGAGCCCTCTAGCCTTGTATTATCCTCTCCGGGCCTCCATTATTTCCAATGAGAAATATGCTGAAATATGAGAATTATTTCCAATGAGAAATATGATTGCATTGACACAGTTTTTTGAACGTGACATATCTTTTACTTCCCTCAGGAAGTTGCTGTTCACTTTGAAGTTCAACAGCATACAGTTGCTTGTCTTGGCAATTGTTCTGGACTGGATTTGATTGGAGCTCTCTGCAGTTCACATGCTTGCATACTGGCAAGTTAACTCAAACTGGGGAAGGGTAGGCCACTGGTTTTATTTATTTATTTATTTATTTTAATTTATTTACATTTCAACTATTATTGCCTTACCTGGTTCCCCCTCTCTCAGAAACCCCCTATCCCATCCCCAGTGGCCCTGCTTCTATGAGGGTGTTCCTCCACCCACTCCCACCTCCCTGCCCTCTTTAACACTATTTATCTTGTCCCATTTTTCTTTCATTTTATTCTGAGACTCCAGCCATGAGAAGGATCTGACTCTCAATTCGGCCACCCTCTCTCACAGGATTTCTGCTCATTTTTCCACTTCCTTTTAATTATTATTTTTCCTTCCAGTTGGATAAATTCAATGGTTCTGTCTCCCTGCTCAACAGTGCTTCCTGATTTGGTTGGATCCACTGTAAGAGGTATCTATCTCTTGCATCTGCTGCTTTAGCCATGTATCCATTAAGCCACCATCTTATTTTCTACCACTTTTTATTTTCATTTTTTGCTGCATTTGACTTTGTTCTTGTAGTTTTCCCATTACATTCTCTTCATGTACATCCTAATAGCACACTGAACTTCTGAATAAAGCCTACTTTCAGCTTTTATCAGTCATTTCAAACATCTATTTATTTGGCTTCCAGTTTTGGGGATTGCATAGCTCTCTTTTGTACTTGCATTGTTGTCTGTGCTTTTGAGCAAACATTCCCTAGTCTACCTTGACTGATGTTTTGGGAAAGATAGAATCTCAATTTTGGATCAGTGTACCAATCTTCATTGTTACCGTGAGATGTCCCTGGACATACAGGGAATGTTATATTCTTCAGCTGGCTGTCCAATACCTGTTCTCTGGTGGTGTGAGGGATTGAATTTCTGGATGAACTTCTCTGTGGATGAATCACAAATGCAATGCCTAGTTGTATGCTCTGATGAGCTCTGCTCAGAACAGTCTCAGGATAAAGTTCCTGCCTGAGCAATTTCAACCAGGTTGATCTACAAAGTTATAGGCTGAGCTCTGAAGTTAGGTAGAGTTATTCCTGAGGCTGAACAGGATAAGAGATTATGCATACTGGAAATACATGGTTGTCTCTGTCAGCCTGAGCTGATATGAATATATGCATGCCTTCCTGTGTATCTTCCAAGTAAGTCTGACTTTCTCTCTTCCCTAAGATGCATGGCCTTGGAAATCTCTTTGATGATGCACTGGATCTGTTGGTATGCTTTATGGTAGGCAGTCAGTCCGGTACTGAATTAGACTTGTGTAGACTTATTACCTCCTCAATGGAGATAATCATCACTGTACCTAGGCAAGGTTATTTGGTTGGATTGTATGGCTGGGTTTGAGATGAGCCATCAAATGCCTCAACCAGTAGGGCACACTTTTAGCCTCTGCCTGTTGGCAATGAACTCATTTTTGCCAGTGGGTGTGAGGCTTGCTGACATCTGTAATTGTGTGCACAGCTGGCTGGCTTCAGCACAGAGACTTCAAGATCTTCACGCTGCTTTGACATTTGCTTTTCCATTTCTATTCTATCTGACTCTAGGCAACCTAGCTGGGTTCTATTCTGTACTGTTTCCTGTGAGGTGATCTGAATGGACTTCGTCAATAGTTATCAGCACGCTTGGGAAGTTGCATGCTTGCTTCTGGGTGAAGTTATGGGCAATGGGGTTCTCTTTTGGATGCCACTGTGCTGACATAAAGAGGGGTGGTAAGATGGAATCGGTGAGAGCCTGTGAAACCTTTCAAGACAGAAATCAATTCATTTCTATGGCCCACACAAAGCTCTGGGATGTATTATCCATCTGTGATGTTGCTCAGAGTGGATGCAGTCCTTTATGGCTGGCACTTAATGGAAGTTTGTGTGGAAAGCAGTGGAGCCTCAGCATCAAACCTGCCACGTGGTTATACCATGCACCTTAAAGAGTGCAATTCTAGCAATCACCCACACCAGGCCTCCATCATTTGTTCTTTTTCATTTCATCTTTTCTCCTGGTGCTACTGGTTCCCACATGGATTGCCAGTCTGATAGGTTGGGATTTGGGGTATCAGTCTGATCCTCTCTCTAATGTTTATGTCTTTGTCCCATTCCCTCTTAGATGAATCTAAGCATACTAATTAACTTTTCAGTTTATTCTGTGTTTTCCTTGTTATTAGTGGGGGATGGCCACGTCTAAGCTCTTCTAGGGTTGGAAACTGAAAGTCTCAAGATTATCTTAAAGTAATTGTTTTATCAATTGCCCTGCAGGTACAGGCTTCAGCTAATCTTATTCCCAGTTAATGGCATATTACTTTTTTTTCTTTCAGCTTTCAAAGATATTAAGGACATATTATGCCTCACTGAAACTGGTTCTGGGGGAAATGGTAGTTTTCTGATGATGTAATTTAATAGAGGTCTAAAGAGCAATGTAAGATAAAACCTTTCATAGATAAAATTAGACGTATTTCTTACCTTGGTAGTCTTCATGCTGGGATGGCTTTTCCCTGGGGCTGCATTCAGACTTCCAACCAGGCACTCTGGCAGGAGACATTTTAAGGAAACCATTCCAAGATGTGGTCTGTCATTTACGTAGCCACAGAGAACTGAATAGCCTGGATCTCTTGGTTTGTTCTCATTTACTAATTTTCCTTCTATAATTGCTTCCCACGCTTTACAAAGGAAAGCTCCATATTTTGCAAAAGCGGTGGGGGAGGGGCTCTTCCACATCAACTAGATCCTTGTTGGTGAGGTGTCAATCTCAGGGAGAGTGACAACCACTGCTCTTTTCATTTCTCTTGTTAGTCACATGCATCCTAGTTTACTTCCCACAAAGCTTGAATGAAGGACTAATCTTGTAGAGCGACTATGTGCTTGTGCATGCTCATGCAGAGGCTCAAGGGAATGTTGTAGTGTGTGTGTGTGTGTGTGTGTGTGTGTGTTTGTGTGTGTGTGTGTGTGTTAAAATTAGCATACAAAGCATTAATTAAGTTTTCTTACAGCAATTTCAAAGAAAATTTATTTTGTTAACTCTCCTTCCATTTTCATTGACCCTCTGCCCCTTCCCCCAATCATCTGTATTTTCTGCTGCTTACTGGGTTTAGAAGAGCATCATGTTTTCCTAGCATTTAAAAATATAGCATTAGGTTATTTGAAATATCTCCAGTCTTTTAATGAGAGTACCTACATCCTCTCAAGATTGGCTTAAGTATCTTGGAGGATATCACAGATTTTCTTTTTCAGTTTTTCTTTTTTTTTATTTCATTCTAGGAATTTTCACTTTTTCTTCCTGACTTCTTTAAGAATCCACTGTCAATTCAAGTGTTTACTGAACTGCCCTAAAATACCATTTCACTTGTCATTCATTTTTAGTGTCATTTCACTTTGGCCTGGGGGTATCCAGAGTGTTATCTGAGGCTTTTGTAAGGTTTTTTTTTTTGGTGGCCTGTGATGGCATCCACTTTGGAGAATGTTTCATTTGTTACTGTGAAGAATGCTATTCCATATTGGTTGCATGGAATAGTCTGAAGATATCTGTCATACCCAGTCAATTTTTAGAATAATTTGTTCTGAAGACTATTTGATAGTTTTCAGTTTGTAAGACTAGATGAAACAGAATTTGATCCTGAAGTTTCTTGCCACTACTTTATCAGGACCTATGTACAATTTGTGTCTTTTAGATTACTTTTAGCATTTGTTTTCTGAAATTTGAGGCACAATGTCTGCAGTATAAATGCTTACCATGTTATTTCTCCTTGATGCATTGTGCATTAGTACATAATAGCCCTCTTCATCTCTTTGGACTAGTTTTGGTTTGAAGTCAACTTTATAGATGTAAGAACAAATGTGCCTGCTTGTTTCCTACTTCTGTTCTCTTGGTGAGTTGATTTTCATGCAAGGCCATGCAGGCATTTTATATCTTTGTTAACTGTGTGTTTCTCAGAGACAATAGTTGTTTTTTAATCTTAATTTAGACAGTGGTCTAAATGTTTTATTTGTGAATTGAAGCCATTTACTTTTAACATCATTATTTAAAGGGGTTTTTTATTTCTTATGCTTTGAGTAGATGAAATCTGGTTGCTATGTCACTGATATTTTCTTTCCTTTCCTCCTGATAGTTTGGGGAATTTGGTCTTTTGTTGTATTGGACATAGTTGCCTGTATCTACCCAGTTTTTATTTTGTTCATCTGTTGCTTTCTTGATTTTCCTCTTTCACTTGCTCTCATGGATAAGAGTGCTTTTATACTTTTCCCTTGAATAGCTGTCATTTAAGTGTTTCTTCAGTGCTAGCATGGTTGCAATGAGTTGCTTTAAGGTGAGTTTGCCTTGAAACACCTCATTTCTCTATCCATTTTGAAGGATAGCTTCACTGCTGGTGTCTTGGTTAGCAGTTACTTCCTTCAGGGGTTAACAATGCATTATTGTCTGTTTTTCTGGCTTTTAGGGATGCTGAAAGACCCAGAGTTACTCTCCCCTTCCTGCTTTTTGCATATAAGTTGACATTTTTCTATTACAGCTTCTTTATTCTGTACTTCTTTATTCTAAAATCTTGATTATAATATATGGGAGTTAGAGTCTTTGTTGGCCATACATGTTTGAAATAGTAAATGTCTCCTGTGATAGATGTTAACTTATTTTTCTAGGATAGGATATTTTCCCATTATATTTCATTAAATAATTCACCTATTCCTTTGGATTTCTTCCAGCCCATTAATACTCAGACTTGATCTAGAATGTATCCCAAACTTCTTGGAAGTTCAGATGCATTTCTTAAGTTCTCTGCACATGTCTAAATGTATCACTGTCTCAACTTGATCTTTCTTTCTGAAGTTTTTTTTTTTTCTCCACAGTCTTGTCTGTTGATGATGCATCTGGGTGTGGTGTTTATTTTACTGATTTTCTTTAATTTTTAGATATTTTTGATTGAGTCCTTTTCACAATGTCAATTTCCTTGGTAAATTATCCTTTACACATTGGAGTTTCTCTTCCAACCTGCTTGCTGTTTCATTCACATTGTAGAACTTAAGGAGAAAAAAGTTTAGTTTGGTTTTTAGTTATAAAGGTCTAGAGTTATAATAGCAGGTCAGCAGTAACATATAACTTGCTGATCACATTTTCATCCACACACTGGAAACACATACACACACACATACACACACATATACACACACACATGCACACACACACACACACACACACGCACACACACACACACACACATGGCGGGTTGGGGCAGAGAGAGAGAGAGAGAGAGAGAGAGAGAGATCTATAAACTGTCAAAACCTGACTCCTTGTTGTACTTCTTCCAGCAAGGTTAAACCTCCTATATGTCCCATAAACCTGGCAAACATTACAAACTAACTGGGGACCAATATTTCAAATACATGAACTCATAGGGACTATTTCTCATTAAAATCACCACATTCTGTTCATGCCCCACATAGGCTCATGGCCATTTCATGATGCAAAAAGCATTTATTCCAACTTCAAAAGTCCCCACAGTCTTTAACAGTCTTAATACTGCTCAAAATCTCAAAGTCCAAAAATCTCTCTTGAGATTCAGAGCACTTTATTAACTATGAACCCTTATAAAAATTACATATTTTTAAATCTATTTCAACCTACAATAGTACAGAATATTCTTTACTATTCTGAAAATGAGGAATCTTTGCACAGTGAGGAAAGATCAAACTAGAGCAAGACATGAACCCAGGAACACGAACTTCCAGTCCTGTAGTGTTCACTATCTCAGGCTTCGTTGTCTAAGTGCTTAGGTGTCTCTCCATCTCAAGCTTTGTTGCCTGCAACACTCATTTTTTCTTATACTAGTTCCATTCTTTGTATATAGTTCTCACTGGAAGACGTCTCACAGCTCTTGCATAACCAACATCTAGATTATTTGAATTATTTGAATGATCCCAGGTGTCGCCTTTATAGCTTCACCCTGTGCTATCTCTGGGCACTTTCTGGGACTTAGACAGTAGTTAGCATACATCCTGCTGCCCCAGCAGGCCTCTGAAACCTCAGGAGAATAATCCATGGCCCCTTCAATATTGCATCCTTCTTAAATACCAGTTCCACATGGATTACGTGGCCAAATCAGTCTAAAAGTTTGGGATGGACCCTCACTCCTTTGTATCACATAAGCAGAAACTTTTCTGTGCTTTCTAGAAGACACCTCTTTACACATTCTTTTAACATATTGGAGGATAAGCTGGCTTGGGGCTTAACATATAGCTATTTTCCACCAAAGAACTGAATATCAGTACTCAGTAATAACCATGCCACAGACTCCATGTTACTCTACCTTGAATTTCTTGTGAAAAAAATATTGCTCCATTGCAATTTAATTAGCCTCAGTCAATTCTTAGGACAAGGCAGAATGTAGCCAGATTATTTTTGCCAGAACATCACAGAAATATCTCCTTTCCCTGTTCTTAATGGAAGGGAGATTTTGCTCCCTTCTGTGAGCCAGGTCTCTACTGATTGTACTCCTTTGCAGACTAGTGTCTTCTTTGATTTTACTGAATTGCCCTAGTCTGCTCTGCTTATCACATTCAACTGATTTGCTAACACAAACTTCCTAAGTCTTCTATATTCCTCCAAAAAAAAAATCAAAATAAACGTGATCAGGTTATTGACAGTACAATCCTTCTGGTACCAATTTCCACATTAGCTATAAGTCTGCTGAGATGAATACAAATGACCAAAGTAATCCAAGGAAGAATATATTTTGCCTTATAGTTGGAAAGGACTAGACTTATAATGACTGGGAAGTCATGGCATCTTTATAGGAAATTAACCTCATCTGCACAAGATAGACAGAGAGACAGACAGACAGATAGACAGACAGACAGACAGACAGATAGACAGACAAATAGAGAGACAGATAGATAGGATCTTCAAAACCTATCTTTACTAATGTTCTTCCTCCACAAGGCTATAGATTTTTTTTTATTATTAGATATATTCTTTATTTACATTTCAAATGTTGTCCCCTTTCCTGGTTCCCCTCTCCGAAGATCCCCTAACCCATCCCGCCTCCCCTTGCTCACCAATCCACCCACTCCCACTTCCCTGTCCTGGCATTCCTCTTATACTGGGGCATCTAGCCATCTCAGGAACAAGGACCTCTCCTCCCTTTGATGTCCAACAAGGCCATCCTCTGCTGCATATGCATCTGGAGCCATGGGTCCCTCCATGTGTACTCTTTGGTTGGTGGTTTAGTCCCTGGGAGCTCTGGAGGTACTGGGCGGTTCATATTGTTGTTCCTTCTATAGATCTTAAAGAGATTATATGTTCAAATACATGTAATATATATATATATATATTACATGTATTTGAACATATAATATATATATATCATATATATATAAATTTATATATATATATTATATATCATATATATATATATATATATATATATATATATATATATATATATATAAATTTTCAAAGCCAAAATATGCAACAAAAATAAAGATATAGAATGAATTCATGTCCTAGCTAATCAGCCAACATACAAACCAACAAGCCAAATTACCAAAAGGTACAGCTCTGTTTCTGTTATAACTCTTGTGTTTGTTTTTCAATGGTCTGAGAATTCTGTTTTAGGATATATGTGGAATTCTGACATGGCCCTTGGAGACAATTGATATTGGTTTCTGGGTTGTGTAGATGTATAGAGAGACTCTATAGTCTGGAAATTGATTTCTGGATGATCAGTTGATCCAAAGTCTTGGGGATCCATGTTGGCCTCTGGGAGCATAAACAGAGGTGAATATCTCAGTGGCTAACTGATTGACCACTAAGGTCGATATGCTGTCCTTTAGAATCCCAGGCAACATCAAATCTTCAACTGTGCTTACAATTAACTCCAGGGTGATTGGCAGGGTTTGAAGCATTGTATGCACTGCTCTCTGGGGCAACAGTTAGGGACCAAACTTGACATGTGTGTTCATCTGTAGAAATTTGACATATTTTTGTACTGATTAAACTGATAACCATAACTGAAATCTAAAGATATTAGGACTTATTGTGAAGTATATGCTTAATGATAACGATCCAACTCAAATACAGGTTTCCAACTTCACTGTCTGAAAGACTTAGTCATTAAAGTACAAGACATGGAATGGAATCTGAATTAATCATATGCCTTATAGCTGAAACCAATGTCATGATAAAAGGAATTTATGGAAGGAAAGGTATATGTTCACTCCAGTTCTAAGGAATACAGTCAGTTATAGCAGGCAGCATATGACAGCCAGAGCTGGTGTCTGGTCACATCACATCTGTATTCAGGAAGCAGAGAAGAAGAAATGCTTGCACTCATCTGGCTTCCTTCTTTTAGCTTGGTCCAGAACCCCAGAATATGGAATGATGTCTCCTATATGCACGGTGAAGCTTGCACATCAAACACACAAATTCCACAAAATCTGTCACAGACTCACCCAGAGACCCGATTTTGGGGTTTTAGATCCTATCAAGTTGAGTACGTTATTTATGACAGAGTCACTCCTTTTTAAGCCTGTATATCAAGAAAAAGACAACAGGATGTTTTAAAATACCTACCAGAGTGGAGTGATGACTCCAGGGTTACTCTAATTCTTAGAAAGGATCTGAAAGCCAGGCGGTGGTGGAGCATGCACTTGGGAGGCAGAGGCAGGCGGATTTCTGAGTTTGAGGTCAGCCTGGTCTACAGAGTGAGTTCCAGGATAGTCAGGGCTACACAGAGAAACCCTGTCTCAAAAAAACCAAAAAAAAAAAAAAAAAAAAAAAAAAAAAGAAAAAGAAAAAGAAAGAAAGAAAGAAAGAAAGGATCTGAAAACTCCATAGTTGTTTTGTGTGTGTGTGTGTGTGTGTGTGTGTGAGAGAGAGAGAGAGAGAGAGAGAGAGAGAGATCGGAGTATCTGATGTGTGAGTGTGTGTGTATCTATGTCTGTGTCTGATGTGTCTGGTGATAGTGTGTATGTATGTGGCATACAAGCATGTATGTCTCATGTATATGTGTTTTATGAAGTGTGTGGGTCTCTGTGTGTGTGTGCTGTGTGTGCTGGCATGTGTGTGTTTTATCTGTACATGGGTCAATAGCAGTCTTAGATTAAAGCAGAAATTCAGGGGCAAAGGATTAATTAATGTACATTTTAAAGGCACAGGTTTATACTCTACCACCATAAAAAGAAAAATTAATAAGCAATAAAGAAACCTATAATACTCTTACATAGAAATATACCAGAACCAAACAGGAACAAGTGAAGCAAAACAAGATATGTGAAAATTGAGTAACTATGGCAAAGAAATTTATGCTTTTGTTTTTGTTGTTGCACACAGATTTTAATTAAGATCCCTCTCACAGATCCCAGTAAATCATTGCACATGCAGAGTCATGAGGGAGTGCTAAACCTCCCGTCCACCTCACCAGCTTATTGTCATATTCCTGTAAATCAATCCTGGGATGTATGCTTTGGTCAGAATATGTGCTGATCAGGTGAATTTTATGAAAAGAGAATTTTATGCAATCGGCAGTTATTTGCGACCTTATTTCAAGCAGCAGTAAACAGCATGTCTAAAATACCCTATTGGAGAATTCTTGGTGAACAAAACTACATCTTAACAAGACATAGCCATTGATTTCTTCCTTTAAAGTCACTCACTACATTTCACACTGTTCTAATCTAGTAAGATGCCTTTTTGAAGAAGTGATATGTCCATTTAATGACACATGGGTAAATTGGTGATTGAAATGCTCTCTTTTTGAATAGAAATGCTCCTTATCCTGGGGAGACTGATTATATGATCAAAAATCTGGTCTACAAATTAAAGAACTCATAAGCGTGTTCTCTTGGCAAAGATTGAAGTCTTCTGGCGTCAGTCTGCTTCATTAGGGTTAGAGTCTCTGAGTGATGGATGCTCCTTATTTGTGTGTAGTACTTGGTATGTATTTAGTGTTTAAGAGAGAGATACTTGAAAATGATCCCATATGCTCATAAGTTTGAATGCTTGGTCCCCAGCTAGTAGACTATTTTGGACGGTAAAGTGTGGTCTAGTTGTAGGAGGTGTGTCACTGGGGGTGGAATTTGACCTTTCAAGAGTCCACATCAGGTCTCTCTCTCTCTCTCTCTCTCTCTCTCTCTCTCTCTCTCTCTCTCTCTCTCTCTCTCTCCTCTCTCCCCTTCTCTCAGCTACTGCTTAAGTACCATGCCTGTCTGCCCTCTGCTGTGCTCCCTGCCATAATGTTTGTAGAGTCACACTCTGAAAATTTAAGAGAAAAGCCCATAATTACATGTTTCATTTTGTAAGTTGCTTTGGTTATAGTCTTTCATCAAAGCAAAATAGAGCAGTAACTGTAAGATAAGATTTTAAGATTTATTTATTATAATGTACATGTATGAGTGTTTGCCTATATATGCTTATATAAATATACTTATATATATATATATGTATTTGTGTGTATATGCATGTGTGTGTGTGTGTGTGTGTGTGTGTGTGTTTATGCCTGGTGCAAATGAAGGTCAAAAGAGGGCACCACATCTGGAACTAGAGTTCTGAATCACCATGTGAGTGCTGGGGACTGAACCTGGATCATCTGCAAGAGCAACAAGTGTTCTTAACCGCTGAGTCATCTCTCCAGGCCCTGAGAGTCGAATATTCCTGCAAAGTAAATGTAATTATTTCATCTTCACAAATTTTTCGATTATGAATTCATATAAAATTACAGATTATTCAAACAGTAACTGTAAAATGTTTAGATCTTTGCATGCTGCCATATTTAGGTCTGGAGTTAAAGAAGCTGTTAAGAATAAGCTAAAATTAATTTGCAAAATATATTTAAGAAAGAAGCCAACTTTCATTGCATGTTTTTAATATTAGTCTCATCTAGGTTATAACTACTCAGATTTGTAAGGCATACGTCCTACCCCAGGCTTGCTTTGAATTGAGCTTTAGTTTTTTTACAGAAGCACAGTGAATTATAAGTGATTATAGCATTTAAATTTGGGTTTATTTTCAACTGTAGTTGATTTGACTAAAATGGGAATTCTGTAGCTATTTAGTAATTTAGAATGATAGTTCTCTGTGATTCATAATTGGACCTCAAACAGGTGTTTTCTTTCTTTCTTTTTTTTTTTTTTAGAAAATTAGAAGTATTTTCAGCCAAAACAGAAAAATACATTTGCAAACGAGTATAATAGAGTGCAAATTTTAGCTAAATGTAAATGTTTTATTACATTTTAGAGAGTATTTTTATTTATTTTTATTTTATTTTATTTTATTTTTCATTGATATATTTTTTATTTACATTTCAAATGATTTCCCCTTTTCTGGGTCCCCACTCCCCTCAAGTCCCATAAGCCCTCTCCCCTCCCCCTGTTCTCCATCTACCCCTTCCCGGTTCCCTGTTCTGGAATTCCCCTATACTCTTGTACTGAGTCTTTCCAGAATCCGGGGCCACTCCTCCATTCTTTTTGGACATCATATAATATGTGGATTATGTCTTGGGTATTCAAAGTTTCTAGGCTAATATCCACTAATCAGTGAGTGCATACCATGATTGATCTTTGGAGACTGGGTTACCTCACTTAGTATGATGTTCTCCAGCTCCATCCATTTGTCTAAGAATTTCATGAATTCATTTTTTCTAATGACTGAATAGTACTCCATTGTGTAAATATACCACATTTTTTTGTATCCATTCCTCCGTTGAAGGACACCTGGGTTCTTTCCAGCTTCTGGCTACTACAAATAGGGCTGCTATGAACATAGTGGAGCGTGTGTCTTTATTGCATGCTGAAGAATCTGCTGGGTATATGCCCAGGAGTGGTATAACAGGGTCCTCAGGAAATGTCATGCCGAGTTTTCTGAGGAACCGCCAGACTGATTTCCAAAGTGGTTGCACCATCTTGTAATCCCACCAGCAGTGGAGGAGTGTTCCTCTTTCTCCACATCCTCGCCAACACCTGCTGTCTCCTGAGTTTTTGACCTTAGCCATTCTGACTGGTGTGAGGAGAAATCTCAGGGTTGTTTTGATTTGCATTTCCCTAATGATTAATGATGTTGAACATTTCTTAAGGTGTTTCTCAGCCTTCCGAAGTTCTTCATAGGAAAATTCTTTGTTTAGCTCCGTACCCTACTTTTTAATGTGGTTATTTGGTTCTCTGGGTTCTACCTTCTTGAATTCTTTGTATATATTAGATATTAGCCCTCTGTCAGATTTAGGGTTGGTGAAGATCATTTCCCAATCTGTTGGTTGATGTTTTGTCCTTTTGACAGTGTCCTTTGCTTTGTAGTTTTATGAGGTCCCATTTGTCAATTCTTGATCTTAGAGCTTAAGCTATTGGTGTTCTATTCAGGAACTTTTCCCCTGTGCCCATGTCCTCAAGAATTTTCCCCAGTTTCTTCTCTATTAGTTTTAGTGTGTCAGGTTTTATGTGGAGGTCCTTGATCCATTTGGAGTTGAGCTTAATACAAGGAGATAAGAATGGATCGATTCGCATTCTTCTGCATGCTGACCTCCAATTGAACCAGCACCATTTGTTGAAAAGACTATCTTTTTTCCATTGGATGCTTTCAGATCCTTGGTCAAAGATCAAGTGACCATAGGTGTGTTGGTTCATTTCTGGGTCTTCAATCCTATTCCATTGATCCACTTGCCTGACATTGTACCGATACCATGCAGTTTTTATCACTATTGCTCTGTAGTAGAGTTTAAAGTCTGGGATACTGAATCCCCCTAAAGTTCTTTTACTGTTGAGAATATTTTTAGCTATCCTGGGTTTTTTGTTATTCCAGATGAATTTGAGAATTGCTCTTTCTAGCTCTATGAAGAACTGGGTTGGGATTTTTATGGGGATAACATTGAATCTGTAGATTGCCTTTGGCAAGATGGCCATTTTAACTATATTAATCCTGCCAATCCACGAGCATGGAAGGTTTTTCCATTTTCTGAGATCTTCTTCAATTTCCTTCTTCAGAGATCTAAAGTTCTTGTCATATAGGTCTTTCACTTGTTTGGTTAGAGTCACCCCAAGATACTTTATGCTGTTTGGAGTTATTGTGAAGGGAGTCATTTCCCTAATTTCTTTCTAAGTCTGCTTATCCTTTGAATATATAAAGGCTACTGATTTGCTTGCGTTGATTTTGTAGCCAGCCACTTTGCTGAAGTTGTTTATCAGCTGTAGGAGTTCTCTAGTAGAGTTTTTAGGGTCACTTAAGTATACTATCATATCATCTGCAAATACTGATAGTTTGTCTTCTTCCTTTTCAATTTGTATCCCTTTGACTTCCTTATGTTGTCTAATTGCTCTCGCTAGGACTTCAAGAACTATATTGAAAAGATATGGAGAGAGAGGGCAGCCTTGTCTAGTCCCTGATTTTAGTGGGATTGCTTCAAGATTCTCTCCATTTAGTTTGATGTTGGCTACTGGTTTGCTGTATATTGCTTTTACTATGTTTAGATATGGGCCTTGAATTCCTGTCCTTTCCAAGACTTTTAGCATGAAAGGTTGCTGAATTTTGTCAAATGCTTTTTCAGCATCTAATGAAATGATCATGTGGTTTTTTTCTTTGAGTTTGTTTATGTAGTGGATAGCATTTATGGATTTCCTTATATTGAACCATCCCTGTATCCCTGGGATGAAGCCTACTTGATCATGGTGGATGATTGTTTTGATGTGTTCTTGGATTCGGTGGGAAAGAATTCTATTTAGTATTTTTGCATTGATATTCATAAGGGAAATTGGCCTGAAATTCTCTTTCTTAGTTGGATCTTTGTGTGGTTTTTGGTATCAGCGTAATAGTGGCTTCAAAGAAGGAGTTGAGTAGTGTTCCTTCTGTCTTGTGACCAACTATATGATCTATTTTGGAGAAGGTACCATGAGGTGCTGAGAAAAAGGTATATTCTTTTGCTTTGGGATGAAAAGTTCTATATATATCTGTTAACTCCAATTGGTTCAAAGCTTCAATTAGTTTTACTGTCTCCCTGTTTAGTTTATGTTTTCCTGATTGGTCCATTGGTGAGAGTGGAGTGTTGAAGTCACCCACAATTACTGTGTTAGGTGCAATGTGTACTTTGAGCTTTAGTAAAGTTTCTTTTATGAATGAGGGCGCCCTTGTATTTCGGGCATAGATGTTCAGGATTGAGAGTTCTTCTTGTTGGATTTTTTCCTTTGACCAGCAAGTAGTGACCTTCCATGTCCCTTTTGATGACATTAGGTTGAATGTCAATTTTATCTGAAATTAGAATGGCAACTCCAGCTTGTTTCCTGGGACCATTTGCTTGTAGAATTGTCTTCCAGCCTTTTACTCTAAGGTAGTTTTTGTCTTTGACACTGAGATGTGTTTCCTGTATGCAGCAAAATGTAGGGTCCTGTTTACATAACCAGACTGTTAGTCTATGTCTTTTTATTGGGGAATTGAGTCCATTGATGTTAAGAGATATCAAGGAGTAGTGGTTATTGCTTCCTATCATTTTTGATTTTAATTTTATACGTGTGTGGTTATCTTCTTTGGGTTTGATGAAAGAAGCTTAATATCCTGCTGTTTCCAGGGTATAGTTTCCCTCGCTGTAATGGTGTTTTCCCCCTATTATCCTTTGTAGGGCTGGGTTTGTAGAAAGATATTGTGTAAATTTGGTTTTGTCATGGAGTATCTTGGTTTCTCCATCTATAGTGATTGAGAGTTTCTCTGGGTATAGTAGTCTTGACTGGCATTTGTGTTCTCTTAGAGTCTGCATGAGCTCCGCCCAGGATCTTCTAGCTTTCATGGTCTCTGGTGAGAAATCTGGTGTAATTCTGATATGTCTTCCTTTATATGTTACTTGCCCTTTTTCTCTTACTGCCCTAAGTATTCTTTCTTTGTTTAGTACATTTGGAGTTTTGATTATTATGTGACGGGAGGTATTTCTGTTCTGGTCCAGTCTGTTTGGAGTTCTGTAGGTTTCTTGTATATTCATGGGCATCTCTCTCTTTAGGTTAGGGAAGTTTTCTTCCATAATTTTGTTGAAGATATTTGCTGGCCCTTTAAGTTGTAAATCATCACTCTCATCAATGCCTATAATCCTTAGATTTGGCTTTCTCATTGTGTCCTGGATTTCCTGGATGTTTTGGGTTACAAGCTTTTTGCATTTTGCATTTTCTTTAACTGTTGAATCCATGGTTTCTATGGTATCTTCAGCATCTGAGATTCTTTCTTCTATCTCTAGTATTCTGTTGTTGATATTTGCGTCTATGGTCCCTGATTTCTTCACAAGGTTTTCTATCTCCAAAATTGTCTCCCTTTGTGCTTTCTTAGTTGTTTCTACTTCTGTTTTTAGATCCTGGAAGTTTTTGCTCAGTTCAGTCATTTGCTTGTTTGTGTTTTCCTCTAATTCTTTAAGAGATTTTTGTGTTTCCTCTCTCATGACTTCTGCCTGTTGATCAAGGTTCTCCTGTATTTCTTTAAGTAATTTTTGTGTTTCCTCCTTATTGGCTTTTGTATTCTCCTGAATTTCTTTCAATGATTTTTGTCTTTCCCTTGTAAGGGCTTCTGATTTTTGATCCATTTTCTCCTGAATTTCTTTAAGTATGTCCTTCATGTGTTCCTGTACCAGCATCATGACCAGTGATTTTAAATCCAAATCTTGTTTTTCTGGTGTGTTGGGATATTCAGGACTTGCTATTGTTGGAGAATTGGGTTCAGATGCTGCCATAAGCCTTGGTTTCTTTTGTAATGTTCCTACGTTTGCCTTTAGCCATCTAGTTCTCCCAGGTGTTAGATGGTCTTATTGTCACTGGATGGTGCTTCAACCTACTGTGGATCTTTAAGGTTATTTCTGCAACACTGGATGAATGGATTTCCTCTTGCAGAGATTACTGATATGCTGCCTTCCTCTTTTGTGCCTTTGGAGCCCTTCTCAGTCTTGCCTCAAGCAATGTTATACTTAGGTTGTCAAGGTCAACCAGGTGTTCTCTGTCTGCTCTATTATGGAGTGAAGATGTTGTGGTGGGGGTCACTCCCTCTCTTGATTCTCACATAGACACAGGTCCCGCAATGGACTGGCTTGCAGATGAACCACCTTGGTGCTCATTTCTTGAGTGCAGGCAGACCCCTGGAGATTTGCACCCCCAGATATCTAAAGCTCAGGGTGATCCAGTACCTAGTGACGCCTTTCTGTTCCGGCAGGGACGAGTACGGCCGTGGGGCTTCTGTCCTTCAGCAGCTCACTGGGCAGGACATAGGCCCCGTGCCCAGCGGGCTGGCAAACAAATTGCCTATGTGCTTAGTTCCTTGGCGCAGGCAGACCCCTGGGGGTTTGCACCACCAGAGATTTAAAGCTCAGGGTGATATAGTACCTAGTGACCCTTTTCTGTCCCGACAGTCAGCGAATATGGCCGTGGGACTTCTCTCCTTCTGCAGCTCTCTGGGCAGGACACAGGCCCCACTCTGGGTGGGCTGGCAGACAAACCGCCTATGTGCTCAGTTCCTGAGTGCAGGCAGACCCCTGGCGGTTTGCACCACCAGAGATCTAAAGCTCAGGGTGATACTGTACCTAGTGACCTTTTCTGTCCCAGCAGGCAGCGAATATCGAGAGTACTTTTATATTGCACCTTTCAAAGGCAACTTCACTCCTCAGTTATATATGCACTGTTTGAAGTTTAGTCAACAGTTAGCTAGAGGTGATGTCATAAACAGGCATTTGGAGAAAGGAACAAATAAAACCAAAATACATTGGTACTTGTAATCCTTGAGGTAGAATCTGCAGATATACATACCTGACTGTAATGCAAAATATTTCATTGATGAACTAAATATTTTCACGTAAAATAAATTTATATCTGTTTATGTATGTTTTGTGTATATGTATGTGTTTATGTGTGTGTACATGCACATATATACTTATATAGGCTTCCGTGCAAAGGCTTGTCGAAGAATTTTAATCCAACAACATGGCTCTTCTGGCAAAGGATCAAATCCAAAGACCTTCTAGGTTTATACCAACTGGCTGGAATGAAGACCCATCCTTGATTACAGTATTATCTGGTTGGAATACAGGTATGCCCTTAGTATATGCCTTTACTCCCTAACAATGAAGAGAAGATTAGTTTGTAGAAGAAAGGAGCTATGTTTGGAAGTGATGTCTAACTGAGGGGCAGACAAAGTGATAAATCAGAGACAGATTTGAAAGAATGTCTCAGAAATAGACTATGCCTATTTATCACAAAAACAAGACAGGGAAGAAAAGCTACTTAAATGGAGGGCAGAGAAGTGTTCTGTGTGTGTGTGTGTGTGTGTGTATGTATGTATGCATGTGTGTGTGTGTGTGTATTCTTGTGTGTACATGTGCACACATGGAAATTTTATCAGGACAGTTTTACAGAGACAAGTTGAAGAGATGACAAGCTAGACACAGGTGAAGACAGAAAGAGCCAAAGAATGATAAGGTCCAGAAGATTAGAAAATATTGCCAATGTTAGTATGAAACCAAGCATAGCAATTCAGTAAGAAGCTGGAAGAAGCCACATTGAGTCAGCCAGTTTGGAAGATTAGACTGTATGGAGATTAAAATCTTCCATGTCTAGGCCTAGGTATAGTTATGACAGAGTAAGAAATACTTTGGACTCAGCCCACACTGCGTATTTGCATTTATTGGGCATAACTCTTATTGTATCCCATCTTCTGAGGAAATAGAATTATCATCTACAGAAGCCAGAGGTTAGCACTGGGATTCTACTTCTAGTGCTGTCCACATTATTTTGTGAACTAGAGTCTATGTGAACCAGCTTGTTGATTCAGCTAGCTTGTTTGGTGAACAAGCCCCAAAGATGCTTCTAGTTCTGTGTTCTTTGTTCAAGGAAAGTGGACTTGTGATACTGCTCCTGGCTTTTTTACATGGCTTTTGGCAATTGGCCTCAAGTACCCATATGCTTGTGTGGAATGCACTCTACAGATTGAGTCATTTCTCTACTCCCCCATCCTAATTTATATTTATTTCATAACTAGAATCTAAATGGTGACTGAAATTTTTACTAGTATATGGTTCCTGTGGGTAGCATTGTCAGTCCAAGTGAAATAACTTTCTTCAAACTGTACTTACAGAGTGTTTATGTGGGGGGCTTTCTGTGTGTTTATATATACACATATGCATATACTTACATGTACTATATTCAAAATAATACAATTCTTTGAAACTTTATCAAGAAATTGGTGTTATTTTTCTCTCCCTCCTCTTTCTGTGGTAACTTCTCCCTCCTTTCTAGTTGATGTCACCTTCTTTTTTTTCCTTATCACCCCTATCCTATCTATAAAAGGATAGGAAAGGGCTTGTGTTTCATTCACAAGCCCTTTCCTCTCTTCCATATATATATATATATATATATATATATATATATATATATATATATATATATATATTTTGTATAAAAACTCTGTGTGTTTGTGTGTTCATGTGTGTATATTCACATCTGTAGACTTGGGGCTAGGACCAAGAGGTTTGAGCTAGAAACCACAGGTGAATGAGGACATGTGGTGATAAGAACTGGTGATATCATGCAGCATAGACTCACATAGTTCTATGTGTATGTCTTAAAATTTCATGATAGCATTTTTTAATAGCTGGATAATATTCCATTGTGGCTTTGCATCACATTTGTCATTGTCTTTTCACTTGTGGAAGGACATTTAGTTTGTTTCTGTTTCCTGACTATTGTAAATAGTGTGGCAGTGAACAATGTTGAACAAGTATTCATGGAGTAAGATATTGAGTCCTTTGGGCATGTGCCAGGTAGTAACACAACTTGGTCATATAGTAGAGTTACTTTTGGGTTTTTGAAGATTCTTGATACTGATTTCCAGGGCTGCATTTCCACCAATGCTAGTGTGAGTCCTCACAATCCCACTAGCAATTTGGCCAACTGTTTGGTTGATCTTAACCATCCTGATTGGGGTGAGATGACATTTCAAACTTATTTCAGTGATTTTCACAAGAAACAAAGGATAATAAAACCCCAAATACCATACATAAAACCCCTCTGAATTATTCCAAACACAATACAGACTATTGATGTAGCCCTTGGTTACCTCTTAGAGAGTGAGGGTGTGCCCCATTGCTAAAGATACATTTAGTACACAAAACTTTACAAGTGAAGATAGATCATACCTGAATACCTTTTTGTGGTCTAATTTTCATGGTGCCAGAAAATGTTAAGAGAGCTGTCAAGGGAAGGAAGCAGTTCTGCCCATCTGGAGTGCCTGTAAACCACAACAACGACCAATATGGTATAACATCTGTATCAGGGAAATATGTAGCACTCCCATGGTAGTGGTAATCCACAGTTTAACAGGACCTAAAGCCCACTCATCATGAATGATGACAACTGGTATAAAAGCCTAGCCAATATCCTGTGGACAGTCAGATCACAGTCCTTAAAAATGAATCTACAACCCCTAGTTTCCTAGATTATTCCTTATTACATTTGAAATCTTATATCCACAGGTAAGCACAGCTACCGCACATTATTAATGAAACCCTCTTTATAGCAAATGGAGAACCACAATTGTACACAAGGTGGAGATGGATGGATCATGGGGAGCTCAACCCCAACAAAGATATCTATGAGTCAGGAACCATCATGGCAGAGTAGTGATTATAAGATCTAGAACATCATTAAGTCTTTTGTAAAACAGTCTCTCCTACAAATGGCTGCATAAGCAAGCCTGGAAAAAATGGTAATATTAATGAAATTTCATTGGGATTTCTGTCTAAGCAAAACAATACAGGAAAAATTATACCTCCTGGAAAAGGGAAAATTAGTTCCCTTATCAGTCATCAAATGCATTATAATCAAACATTAAGCTATGTACACACAAGCATTAAGATCAAGG